>NC_056445.1:995000-1295000 GCF_018296145.1 Oncorhynchus tshawytscha
AAGTGGTCAAAATAGCTGATTTGTGTTAAGTCACAATGTTTTAGTAAATTGAAAAAATCTCTTTAAAAAATCTCTTTGGTTTTAGAGGACTACAAAAGCTAGGCACACTAGTCTGGACAGGTTTGCACTTTTAAAAGTTTGCATGGCATGTTTTAGCTTAAACTGTGTATTTTTATTTTATTTTTTATAATCTTTATTTTACTAGGCAAGTCAGTTAAGAACAAATTCTTATTTTCAATGACGGCCTAGGAACAGTGGGTTAACTGCCTGTTCAAGGGCAGAACGACAGATTTTGTACCTTGTCAGCTTGGGGATTTGAACTTGCAACCTTTCGGTTACTAGTCCAATGCTCTAAACACTAGGCTACACTGCCGCCCCGCCCCGCCCCGCCCCGGTATGAAAAATAGTTCCAAAGAATAAGTATGTAGAAAAGGAAATGTAAATCAAATGTGTGTGCTTGCTTGCCTTGACGTATTTACGGTTGTGAAATAGTAAACATAAGAGAAGTGGCAAATCCAAAATGCACCATTAAAGGCTATGGAGCTTTTATGCAAATATGAAACAGTCAAATATAAATACTATCAAAAAGCTTCTGCCAAGTAATGTAAGTTGAGTCAGTCTGCACATTTCAACGTTGGTGTGGTGTTTGGAGCATAAACGGTTCAAGAACAGTGGCGAATCCATATATTTCCTAATGAAACCTATAGGATGCCATCTGAGACAGTCTAATAGTATTACTTACTGGCTGCCCAGGTGGTCCAGAGAACCCAGGTTTCCCAGGGAGACCCTGTTAAAACAATAGGTACTGTTAGAGTCGATCCTAGCAGTGGACCCAACTGACAAAACAGAAGAAGTGTGGGTGTGACCAAAAACAATAGAGCAAACCCATTAGGAGTAACATGTAGAGCCTAGTAATGTAAACCAATAATCACGTGCAGTCAATCACACACACTGTTTTCCAAACACACTCCATACCCGTGAGCCTTTGGGTCCTGACAATCCAGGAAAGCCAAGATTTCCCTGTGAATCCAAATACATGCAGCCAGTTGGCAATACATTTAATGAACACAAAATCATTCTAAAATCTCACCACACAAAACGATTGTTTACTGATACAATGTTTCAACACACAGGCATGCAGACATACACACACTCACATAAAGAATAATGGAAAATAGTATTTACTATGAGACTGACACACACACACACACACACACACACACACACACACACACACACACACCTATATCTCATGTAATAACAAATACAGTGAGACTCTCACCTTAGGGCCAAAAGGTCCAGGATTACCTTCAGAACCTGGATAACCAACCACTCCTGGCAACCCATCATAACCTGGATACCCAGGCTCACCCTATGAAGAGAGAGAGAGAAGAGAGAACATTGATAAATAAAGGAAAGAGAGATGTTTTTTTCTTCTAGTTTTTCATTGTTACTCATGCAGAATTACTACAATGTCCAGTTATCAAACAACAGGCTAGAAGAGATGCAGTACCACCTTCAGCTGATGTAACACCATATTCATTGACTAGCAGCAGTCATTTCAATTGGTAAAACACACTTGATAGAACTGCTCTACAAATTCCTTACTGATTTGTGATCGAGAAATAAATCACCATTACTGTTCCCAACAGACATAGCAATCACACATTCACTAACCAACGCACATTCTAGTCCCTTTCTTTAAGCTCAGTCCTTCATGCACTGAGGTACAGGTGTGTGACAGCACTGATAACATCTAGGCCTTTGGGAGTCAACGCGTTCACACACATCATGAGATATCATTAGATAATTATAGACTCACACAAGCACGCACACACACATATACACACACGCACGCACACAAATACACACACACACACACACACACACACACACACACACACACACACACACACACACACACACACACACACACTCACCTGAGGTAATGAACTATCTGGGTGGCCAAACCCTGACACCAGTTCCCTAGCAACTAAACAGCTCAAGCTGCTCAGCAGCACAAGTGGGTTTTGTATCTATATGCAGTCAGAGAGTAACAGTTCACACCTGTCACACCTGACTCAGCAAACTAACAAGCAACACTAAATGGATTGCAAACGGGTTAGCATAACTTTAAACAAACAAAAAATTGTTGTTCTAAATATTAGCTAGCTGGTGTGATGACTTTCCCTCCTGGATGGAGATCAACGGTGCCGGTTAAACGAAGGTTTCAAGACCCCCCTCTCCTGGGGAAGTTGGCCAGTTTTATGATGGTCGTAAATACATTGTAGGAACTGTCTCTCCATAGCCATGCAGTATTGAGGGGAAAGAACCCTTTTGATACAAGG
Source organism: Oncorhynchus tshawytscha (assembly GCF_018296145.1). Classification (NCBI taxonomy): domain Eukaryota; kingdom Metazoa; phylum Chordata; class Actinopteri; order Salmoniformes; family Salmonidae; genus Oncorhynchus; species Oncorhynchus tshawytscha. Next base: position 997,349 of record NC_056445.1, read on the forward strand.
ATATTCTTCCCGCCAAAACTACAACATCCAAAAGTAGATAATGAAACAATATTCCTAACACAAAGAATGTGGGAAATGATCGGGAGGGACACAAGAACAATCATGTCAGATCATTTATGGTTTGGTGATATCATTAAAAATGTTATTACGGAAATATTGTAACTTTAAGAGCTTTCACAATGTATATATCAGACTTACATCTAAATGTTGCCAAACTTATAAGATTAAATATGAAACTATTTCTGAAAAGACAGCAACGTGATTTTAGCCTTCTAAATGAGAAATTGTATTTCATATAAAGTTTTATCAGGTCAGTAACCACGTCCACGTGAGCACAGCGATTATGCCAGCATGATGGAATGCCCCTTTTGACTAGAGCACTTCAAATGGACTCCTAACTAAATTTACATTAGACCAGAAAATGTGGAACAGTGGCTACACATTGATATGGTTGCCATTTAAATATATCAAAACAGGCCGAGTTGCTACCGATGTGTAGAGTGGTTCTAGCTGTATCCTCAATAATCAACCATTAAGACCAGCCAACAGTGCAAGCTGAACGTGACAAAAGGTTTAAAAACTACAAGACCAGAAAATTCTATGACATTCAGACTCTCGACGAGTGAAGAGGAAGACTATACCAAATATTCTCAGTCTGCAGCTGGGTAAGGTAACGTAGTCTAGGACACTCGACTGAAGATGAGAGACAAAGAACAATTTCCTTTCACCACCATAGATACCACTAAAGGATCTATTCTAACAAGCCTCTTTGAACACCGCATGGTACACCTCTGGAGGACCCGTTCCAACAGACACTCCTAGACCAAGAAGCTACGACTACAAAGGGCATGGTAACCTCTGATGGACAACCAGAGACTTACACAACCAGAGACCTCTGTCAAACTGATTTTCCATAGATGGACCAGGCAATTTCAACAGAGAGAGAAGACAAATACATTCAAGAGTAAATACATATACATTGCAATTATTTTCAAATGAGCGGTCATTCATGTGCAAAGTATTCACATTCCCATGAGTATAGTTTTCCAACTGTATGTACGATAAGTTGACTCTCTCTGTCTCTACCCCTCTTTACATGCCCCTCCCTTTTCATTATGTACCAAGCAGTCATATCGCGTTAGTCCACTAGGGACTTTTCAATGCATTATGTTAGTAATCGATGTATAATCCATCCTGTGGTTGTGTTTATGTAATTCTGTGTGTTTATTTCATTAGTTAGTAAATAAATAACAAGGTCAATTTGTGTATCGTTGAATCATCATGCAGACTAGGGTTCGTGCAGATTTAAAGTCAACGACATTCAGAATGAGACTGATATGAGGTAATAATAATTAATGGTTGACTTATATGATAACGATATTTCCTCCAACGCTTTAATGAAAAGTTGCCTCTCGGTCCGAAAAAACACACATTTTTTGGAGACTTGTGGGGGGAATGCTGATGATGTCGTCCACTGTATGCGCTTTCGGTAGCCTGATTGAGTCCAGACGGAGGAGAAATCTGCACAGTATGCATCCCTGACCACCTCCTGAAGTGCTCAGCCAGATCTGAACATAATCGGACCACAAAGCAACTTTTGTGCATCTAGAACCGTCTTTTCAATGCGATCTTCGTATTCTGATAGCATAAGTTGCATGTAAGTGTCAAGTGTAGACATGACCTTGCAGTTGGGGCAGTCATATCACAGTTTGCAACCTACGGTCACCGGGCCAAATCCTCAAGTGAGATCAGGTTCCGTATTCACAAAGATCTAGAATTAAATTAGGTGTTTTCTTGCAGAGAATGGAAATGTGGCTATATACTCACAACCCAACCCAAGAAGACACACATACCCCTGAGGGGCTGGAAGTAATGGGTCGACCGCAAAGGAGCGCCCCTGGAGCAAATATTGGGTGCCTTGCTCAAGGGCACAATAGCAGGGGATGGTAACTGGAACGATGTCAGTGACCCAGATTTTACCGTCTGAACTGGGATTCAAACTGGCAACCCTCTGGTTGCTGGCCTACTTCTCTAACCACTAGGTAACCTGCCACTCTGTATCAGTTTTACCTTTAAGATCATAATTAATAAGATAACTGTCAGGATTTGACCAGGATTGTTCTGGTTTTGGCCAGTAGATGCCCCCATTGTGCTTTTTGACCCTTTTGTTTTCCCTTGTTTGCAGTTATTATTTGCACCTGTGCCTCGTTTCCCTTGAATGTATTTAAACCCTTAGTTTTCCTCAGTTCTTTGCTCTGTGTTTGAATGTTAGCAACCAGCCTCAGCGATGCTGTGAACATTTGTTGCTCCAGTTGGACTCTCTTGTGGTAATCTGTTTTTGTTCTCGTTTATTTATTTTTAATTATCTTTTGAGGCTTTTTTTCTGCTGTACCTACCACCTTGTGGATTTACCTTTTGACTTGGAGGATTACCTTTTTCTCTTGGAATTACTTTTGACGTTGTGGATTTATATTTTTGCCTGAAGAACTTTTCCTTTTTCCTTTTTTAAAACACAGTCTCAAGTACTGCTGTGTCTGCCTCATCTTCTGGGTTCTGCCGACTATTAGTGGCTCAGTTTGCTAAGTGACTGTTTCTCACAACGGAGACCCGAGTTCGTAACCGGGTCTTGACAATAACATGGACAGGGGGACCTGATCCTAAATCTGCACTTCTACTCCAAGAAGCTTTATGAATACGGAGTGACTGTTCTTGTGCTGAAGATTCTCTGCGTGTGCGGATCCATAGACATTTAAACTAGTAGATAGTTGTAGCACTGAATTCATCCATGTATACCTATGGAAAACTCTCAATGGCGCATGAAGCCTGTACTTATTTGAATTTGAAATGTGCCATATTGCTGAATGGCACCAAAAAATCACGAAGGATCATGGTGAAAGTGACTGTAACTAGCAAAGGATCATGGTTGATGTAGAAGTTGTAATCCTGCCTGAGCGAGTCAACCGGCAAAGGGTGTGCATGAGAATCTCCTCATAGCCTGCTGGCCATTGATTTTTTTTGTATTTGTATTTATTAAGGATGCCAGGGCAGCAGCTACTCTTCCTTGGGTCCAGCAACATTAAGGCAGTTATATACAATAAGAAATCTGACATGGTATTACATTTCATAACATTTTTCACAACACATTAAGTGTTTGCCCTAAGGCCACTACCCTACTACAACATATCTACAATACAAAATCCATGTGTACGTGTGTGTAGAGTGTGTGCATCATTGGTTTGGATGTATGTGTCTTTGCCTGCGTGTGATTGGTCTGTGTCAGCACGTGGTCCTGTGTGACAACAAATGTAGTAGTCAGAATGGATCACACATTCATTTCTTATCTTGATACTGTATGTATCAAACTTTTGTTTAAAAATTACCCTGGGAATTGAACTTGATCATAATAAACACATTTTAGAGGCCGAAACATCAGAAGCCCCCAAAAATTGGCCCGTTCTGGTGATCACATTTTACATAGGCTTTTGGCACCACTAGGTTGCTATGCAGTAGCCGACCAGGAGAGCTCTTGACTACACGCTCCAGACTGGACACTAGGGTCCTGTGAGGATCACGTTCTGCGCATTTGTTTATGCTCTACTTTACGCTCTGCCCTACTCATAGGGAATAGGCTACTACGGCAAAAAACTGTAATACCTTGTGTTTCACCGAGTCGTGGCTGAATGACGACACAGATAATATACAGTTGGCTGGGTTTTCCGTGCACTGGCAGGACAGAACAGCTACACCTGGTAAGACAAGGGGTGATGGTGTGTGTCTATTTGTCAATAACAGCTGGTGCACGATTTCTAATATTAAGGAAGTCTCGAGGTATTGCTCGCCTGAAGGAGAGTACCTCATGATAAGCTGTAGACCACACTATCTACCAAGAGAGTTTTCATCTATATATATACATATATTTTTTAGCCATTTTCTTACCACCACAAACCAATGCCAAACTCAACAAGCTGTATAAGGCCATAAGCAAACAAGAAAATGCTCACCCAGAAGCAGTGCTCCTAGTGGGCCGGGGACTTTAATGCAGGCAAACTTAAATCCGTTTGACCTCATTTCTACAAGCATGTCACATGTGCAACCAGAGGAGAAAAAAACTCTAGACTACCTTCACTCCCCACACAGAGACACATATAAAGCTCTCCCTCGCCCTCCATTTTCCAAATATGACCACAATTCTATCCTCCTGATGCCTGCTTACAAGCAAAAACTAAAGCAGGAAGTACCAGTGACAGCAGCTATAGAACTCTTTGAGGATCTGAGGACCCATGCCAAATCTTTTCATTTTCCTGATGGGAAATAGGCTTTGTTGTGCCCTCTTCATGACTGTCTTGGTGTGTTTGGACCATGATAGTTTGTTGGTAATGTGGACACAAAGGAGCTTGAAACTCTCGACCCGCTTCACTACAGCCTTGTCGATGGGAATAGGGGCGTGTTCGGCCCTCCTTTTCCTGTAGTCCAAGATCAGCTCCTTTGTCTTGCTCATATCGAGGGAGAGGTTGTTGTCCTGGCACCACACTGCCAGGTCTCTGACCTCCTCCCTATAGGCTGTCTCATCGTTGTCGGTGATCAGGCCTACCACTGTTGTGTCATCAGCAAACTTAATGATGCTGTTGGAGTTGTGCCTGGCCATGCAGTCATGTGTGAACAGGGAGTACAGGAGTTGATTGAGCAAGCACCCTTGAGGGTGTTGAGGATCAGCGTGGCAGATGTGTTGTTACCTACCCTTACCACCTGGGGGCGGCCCGTCAGGCAGTCCAGGATCCAGTTGCAGAGTATGATTAAGATGTGGCTAATTTTGTACAGTTGGATACTCTTCCAAAGGCACTAATCACTCCCCCATTCCTAACCGGAAGCAAATACTTGACATGTGTCCCTGAAGATTGGGACCAAGTGATGGTAAAAGCAAAGTGTCAGAAGATTGCTGCTTATCAACCGTTGGGACCCAAAGTTTGCACTGTAACGAGGGTGTCCACAAAGGGGTGGGGTGTAGATCGGCCATGGGATGAGAGATGTGTACCTAACCTGAGCACAGGGAAGTATTATCCACAGATACTCACTGTCACTGTCGCAGAACATAGGATATTATTGGAGATGTTCGTGGCTAAAAAAACAGGTAGGAGTTGGGAGACAGGTAGGGAGTATCTGAAAGATTCAGTCCTAGATCTATCGGTGAACCACAAAGGCAATAGGAGATCAGGAGCAGGAGACAAATTCAATGAAATAGATATTCATCAAGGCAGTCGAGGTAGGGACAGCAACTGAAGCAGCGGTAGTAGCGGTGAAGGATGCTATAGTAATAGCATAGAACTGGATTACGGCGCAAATGACGGGTATCTTGAAGTATGCATCATGGCCAGTGTTAGTGGTTCCTTTTTAGTATTGCTGGGATATCACCTTCTGAATGCGTTGATGTTGAAACATGTATACAGTGCTGATTTGCCATGTAAAATTATGCATAGCTTAACGCATTATTAATACTTGTTATGTTTTGTGTTTTCTTTTGGTTTTCAAGTCTTGTGATATCCCTCTTTGGAACCCGAAGGAGGAAAGGGAGAAAGTCAAAAGCTGCAGCTGAAATGTCATTATCAGTTGTGCAACAAGAGGGGGAATAAGAGTGTGCATAGTGTGATTATAAATCAGGCCATAAGTCTCAGAAGTGTAAACCTACAAATCAACTGAGAACGTTAACCCTTTCAAACGTACCATCACATCGTTCTAGAGTGGTCCCTGAAGCGTACGGTCACACCCGCTTATTTAGAACGCTTATTTAGAACGGACAGTTTCGAATCATGCAACAATGAGCTGGCCACACTTTTTTCAGAAACTATTTACAGAAACACAGTCCTTACAAAGTTATGTCCAGAATGTGAGCAGTTTATTTTTGGATGCAATGTTCAGATATTCACAGAAGTATCTATAGCATAACACAATCATCCAAACCGGAAAAATGTAGGCTAACTGAGGAAAGATTGACGCAACACAAGTGGTCCTATTTTGGCCAGCGAAGAGCCCGGATCTCAATCTCATTGAGCACGTCTGGAACCTGTTGGATCAGAGGGTGAGGGCTATGGCCATTCCCCCCAGAAATGCCCGGAAACTTGCAGGTGCCTTGGTGGAAGAGTGGGGTAACATCTCACAGCAAGAACGGGCAAATCTGGTGCAGTCCATGAGGAGGACATGCACTGCAGTATTTAATGCAGCTGGTGGCCACACCGGAAACTGACTGTTACTTTTGATTTTGACCCCCCCCTTTGTTCAGGGACACATTATTCCGTTTCTGTTAGTCACATGTCTGTGGAACTTGTTCAGTTTATGTCTCAGTTGTTGAATCTTGTTATGTTCATACAGTTGACAGTGAGAGGATGTTTCTTTTTTGCTTTTTATTTTGTTTATTAGCACTTCATATACTCTTTGGTAATAACATTCAATCTGAATAATAATATCACAAAACAAATCATAAGGCTAGAGAAATGTATCAACAAATATTACGAAAACAAGCAACACTAAAACATAATGGAGAGTAAACATCGAGAATCAACCTCCAAATTAAAACGCAACTCCTCCACAGATACAAACAATTGATACTTTTTACCACTGGTACTGGTAAGTGTGGAAAGTGATCTGTAAAATTCAAAGTGTCAAAGTGTCAAACTGGGCATACTTGAATTAGTCAGTAAGGATATAAAGGAGTTGAAGGCGAGCCTTGAAACAAGTGACGAAAGAGCTATGATAATGGCAACAAAAAAAAAACAGCTAAACGAACGTTTAATGAACTAGGAGAACATCTTTCAGAGAGAAGCCTTACTAGACCTACAGACTAGATCTATGAGAGAAAATCTAGTACTTACGGGTATCCAAGAAAGAGAAGGAGAAGTTCCTGAAAACATAGAAGGAAGGAATTCTTTCTTACAGCACTTCAAATCACACTCGATGCTGTCGATAAAATCCAACTCGAACGTGTACTCCGTTTCGGACAAAGAGGACAGAGGTATGAGCATCCAATCGTTGCCAAATTTGCTTTCTTTAAAGGATAAAGTAATGGTTAAAAGCCTGGGTAAAAGACTCGCTGGCATGAAAATAAGCATGAATGAGCAGTTCCAGAGGGAGATTGCAGAACGGTGCAAAGTTCTGTATCCAATCTTCATGAGAATAGATTAAAAGGGAAGCGTGTAGCTCTCGTAGTTGATAAACTGTATATTGACAACCAACCAAATGTTCCGAGACACAAAGACTATTCCATGGCTATTCTAAAAATTACAAAGTTCTCAGAGTCGCCAAAACAATGGAACACCCAATACTAGCCATTGTAGGGATTGTAATAATAAAATAAATAGATAGGGCCTGCTATAAGCTGCCTATATGCAGCCAAAGCAGAAAGATACATGCGGTCAGAGCAGCACTGCCCCCTCAAGATTCTGAGCCTGCCTGGCAGGGTTGGACCTACAAAGCCATAGCCCCTGATGAGAAAGCATAACATACAAGGAAATTCTCAAAGCTGCAAATGTGAACCTTGTTGACCTTGTACCTAGCCGGTGGGGATTCCGGTGGGGTACCCCCACCCAGGTAGTGGCAGTGCTGGCAACACTGGCTGCAGTAACCCATGGGGAGGGGGGTCACACTCTGACAATCAGAGAGGCCCTGGTGGCACAAAATAATCTAAGGTCTGACTGCACAAAGATGCTTGGGAAAATGGTCACAACTCGGGACCAGCATGTGTGTGTTTCAGGGGAACAGGGTGGATCTGATCTCCATCACCTAGGACTTGACAATGGTTAATCAAATCTAAACATTTTGCCAAGTTTTGCTCAATCTTGCATGCTTTCTCAAACCGATTTAGCTGTATATGCATCCATAAATCAGGTCCTTTCTTGAGTTGGGCTCTTGGGATGTAACAACCGTTGAGCATCTGAGCATATGGTTGAGTGTGTGTGTGTGTGTCTGTGTGTGTGTGTGTGTCTCTGTGTGTGTGTGTGTGTGTGTGTGTATCCCATATCTGTTGGTTGCAAGGCAAGGGGGTAAGGATATTAGGGATAATATAGGAGGAATCACAATAATTGTTTGCAAAAATTATTTACATAATTTGAGTCAATTGGAGGTGTACCTGTGGGATATACACTGCTCAAAAAAATAAAGGGTAATAAACACTAAAATAACACATCCTAGATCTGAATGAATGAAATATTCTTATTAAACACTTTTTTCTTTACACAGTTGAATGTGCTGACAACAAAATCACACAGAAATTATCAATGGAAATCAAATTTATCAACCCATGGAGGTCTGGATTTGGAGTCACACTCAAAATTAAAGTAGAAAACCATACTACAGGCTGATCCAACTTTGATGTAACGTCCTTAAAACAAGTCAAAATGAGGCTCAGTAGTGTGTGTGGCCTCCACGTTCCTGTATGACCTCCCTACAACGCCTGGGCATGCTCCTGATGAGGTGGCGGATGGTCTCCTGAGGGATCTCCTCCCAGATCTGGACTAAAGCATCTGCCAACTCCTGGACAGTCTGTGGTGCAACGTGGCGTTGGTGGATGGAGCAAGACATGTCCCAGATGTGCTCAATTGGATTCAGGTCTGGGGAACGGGCGGGCCAGTCCATAGCATCAATGCCTTCCTCTTGCAGGAACTGCTGACACACTCCAGCCACATGAGGTCTAGCATTGTCTTGCATTAGGAGGAACCCAGGGCCAACCGCACCAGCATATGGTCTCACAAGGGGTCTGAGGATCTCATCTCGGTACCTAATGGCAGTCAGGCTACCTCTGGCGAGCACATGGAGGGCTGTGTGGCTCCCCAAAGAAATGCCACCCCACACCATGACTGACCCACCGCCATACCGGTCATGCTGGAGGATGTTGCAGGCAGCAGAACGTTCTCCACGGCGTCTCCAGACTCTGTCACGTCTGTCGCATGTGCTCAGTGTGAACCTACTTTCATCTGTGAAGAGCACATGGCGCCAGTGGCGAATTTGCCAATCTTGGTGTTCTCTGGCAAATGCCAAACGTCCTGCACAGTGTTGGGCTGTAAGCACAACCCCCACCTGTGGACGTTGGGCCCTCATACCACTCTCATGGAGTCTGTTTCTGACCGTTTGAGCAGACACATGCACATTTGTAGCCTGCTGGAGGTCATTTTGCAGGGCTCTGGCAGTGCTCCTCCTGCTCCTCCTTGCACAAAGGCGGACGTAGCGGTGTTGTTTAAGTGTTCCCTTTATTTTTTTGAGCAGTGTATTTCTAGGCCTACCTTCAAACTCAGTGCCTCTTTGCTTGACATCATGGGAAAATCTAAAGAAATCAGCCAAGACCTCAGAAATACAATTGTAGACCTCCACAAGTCTGGTTCATCCTTTCCAAATGCCTGAAAGTACCATGTTCATCTGTACAAACAATAGTACGCAAGCAGCCATCATACCGCTCAGGAAGGAGACGGGTTCTGTCTCTTAGAGATGAACGTACTTTGGTGGGAAAAGTGCAAATCAATCCCAGAACAACAGCAAAGGACCTTGTGAAGATGCTGGAGGAAAAGTACAAAAGTATCTATATCCACAGTAAAACGAGTCCTATATTGACATAACCTGAAAGGCTGCTCAGCAAGGAAGACGCCACTGCTCCAAAACCGCCATAAAAAAGCCAGACTACAGTTTGCACCTGCATATGGGGACAAAGATCGTACTGTTTGGAGAGATGTCCTCAGGTCTGATGAAAGAAAAATATAACTGTTTGGCCATAATGACCATGGTTATGTTTGGAGGAAAAAGGAGGAGGCTTGCAGGCCGAAGACACCAGCCCAACAGTGAAGCACGGGGGTGGCAGCATCATGTTGTGGGGGTGCTTTGCTGCAGAGGGACTGGTGCAGTTCACAAAATATATGACATCTTGAGGCAGGAAAACTATGTGGATATATTGAAGCAACATCTGAAGACATCAGTCAGGAAGTTAAAGCTTGGTCGCAAAAGGGTCTTCAAAATGGACAATGACCCCAAGCATACTTCCAAAGTTGCGGCAAAATGGCTTAAGGACAAAAAAATCAAGGTAATTGGAGTGGCCATCACAAAGCCCTGACCCCAATCCTTTAGAAAATATGTGGGCAGAACTGAAAAAACGTGTCTCGAGCAAGGAGGCATACAAACCTGACTCAGTTACACCAGCTCTGTCAGGAGGAATGGGCCAAAATTCACCCAATTTATTGTGGGAAGCTTGTGGAAGGCTACCCGAAACGTTCGACCCAAGTTAAGCAATTTAAAGGCAATGCTCCCAAATACTAATTGAGTGTATGTAAACTTCTGATTCACTGGGAAACTTCAGACTTCAACTGTATAGAGAGAAATTGCATTACTATAGACAGCTTCACTACAGTACAAATGTACCCCTAACAAGATGTTATTCCCCAATATCTGATATCTTCCCATTGCTTGTTGTAAGCATAGATGTACTGTAGACAAAGACAAACATATTGAATTATAGAAAGGTTTAGACAAATTGAGTGAACAAACATGAACGATGACATGAACATGCTTGGCTACTAACTTGACATCCCTGAGCTGCTTGCCTCAATAAATTAATGCTAGAACATTGGTTGCCAGGATTAGCTATTTGTATCTAGCCTCTTAATAATTGCATAATGTTGCCAGATAGGCACATATTCATTATAGTAAAAATGAGTCGGTGATGCAATGATTCACTATCTTGCTAGATCCTCCAGAGACGCACATGGCCTATTGCATTTATTCACATAATAATGAAGTCAGATTGATAAATGAGAAAGGCACGGTTATCCCTCTCCCTCGGTTACATGGATACGGTCTTTTGTAACTCTTCTGTACAGGAGACAGTCTTTTGCAACATCCTTTTATCTCCTGGGGAAATTGATAATTAAGACCGAATATTGTCCCTTTGAGTTACTTTCCCCTTCTTTCGATCAGCTCCTTTTGTTGGTAGTGATAACATTTTGCGATGATTGATCATTTCGAGCTCCAAGTCTGTGCACTCTGAGGCTGAGGGGGAGCCTAGAGTTTAGTCAGAGTGAAATTCTCACGCTCCACGGAGAGAACAAGCCACTCACAGCCAAGGTAAAAACCTTTTATCCAAACATGGACTGTGTACTCAGGGAAAACAGGGTGATGAAGGAGTAGCTGTTGGACATACAAACCCGAAGCATGCTCTCTGGAGGAAGTTTCAAGACGGACTGCATGAAATCTCTGATTGTGACCTCTGGATTATTGGAAGCATTTGGGAACTAGCATAGGTGTGATGAGGTATGATGAGGTAAGGTGATTAGGTGAGATGCAGAGCAGCAGGGAATTTGTCTAGAATCAAACCGTACAACATAAACAGAATAACATACACCCCCCCCACCCACACAACAAGGTCATTTGTTAATTAGGTAGCAAGGGGCGAGTCTTTCACTCTCTTTCTGGAATAGGATTAATAAATAAAATAAAGTATAATATAGAGGGTTATAGTGTTAAGCCACTTACCTTACTGCCTTTTACTCCATCACAGTGACACCTGGACTTTCCGGTGCAGCTACACACCTGGGGACAAACGGGACAACAGTCAGTTTCACACACCCAACTCACTAAGTTGGCCTGAATACAGTATAACATGGAATGGCAACACTCCAGGTAAAACCCTGACGTAACATTCAGGTGACATTGATAGAACCTTGGTTCAATTTATGTTTCCTAGTGGAGAAAAAAGTGCTAAAGCATTTAAAGTGTTTGGAAGTGTGTTGTTACACTGATGACTGGTCTATGTTTACTCTGTATTTGAGAAAATCCTCTCACACATCCTCTAACAATTATCACCAACAGCACTATTTAGTAGACAGAAATTCAAAGGATTCCTCGCTAAACACGACATTCTACAGAACCTCGGCACGTACATTTGCATACTGTATTATATTCTGTTTGTCTTCCACTACTAGGGCTGGGAGTGCAAGTCATTGCGTGTGTGTTTGAGCTGATTATCCGCAGCGCTGTAAAGAACAACCAATCTTCACAACGCCTGGAGAGGCATTTAACCAGTCAATTTGCTATAATTATCCTATATTGTGAAATAATCCTAAATATAGCATCTGGAACACTCACGTTGAGTCAATAATCCTCTCACAAAAAGGCATACTCACAAACCCACCCAGAAACCCCAGTGGTTCAGTTCTGTCATGCTCAGGATGCTATGTTGACCTGAAACATGTCATATCTCAGACCTTCTTATCTCAGGTGAGTACCTTCCTGAAGTAGGTCAGACACAACAAGAATGCATGATAATCTTGTATCAAGTTAGAGCTGCTGGTTTGATTTGCCTTATTTTTCCTTGTTTCCCAAGGTAACAGAATCTCCTTTTGTTGACTGACTGTTGCGTGTTCCTAATGAATGAGATTGTCTGTGCCGGAAGAGAGACAGAGTTATCTGGGGAGATGCAGTGAGATAGACACTCTGTCCACAAGGATTGTTTGGGTTTCCGACGGAATGCAACACAAATGGAGCAGGGGTGGAGGGAGCAGGGGCGTATTTAGTCATTTGGATGCTCCAGGCAGAGGGCAGTCTGAGCCCCCCCTCCATCCCCTGTACTCTTGCACAATTTTTTTATGTCATTTTTTGCATTTAAAATGTCATGTAATTTAACAGTAAAAATGTGTTACCTTTTAATATGGCAAGAACACAACCAGTCAGGATGTTTTCATCTGATTGTCAAACACATCACTTCAAAAAGTATGTTACCTTTGTATGTTCATCCAAAATAATTTGCAAGTGGCTGAAACTATCTCACCGAATAAAGCATCTGTGCAAGCAAAACTGCTCCCCTCTGTTTTACTATATGTAGCCCATGTATCTGATGCTGTCTGGACAAAAACAGTATGACATGCCATACATTTTTGGGCAAGACAGCATCAGATACATGGGCTACACATACTGTACATGTCCTCTGCATCTGCCTCGTCGACAATGGCAGTATTATCAGCAGCGCCTGTCTTTTTTACTAAAGAAATTAGTTAATTAGTTAATATTTTCTGTTAACATTTAATATTCGTTATTTCATTTTCTTTTCTCTGTCCCACTCTGAAAGCGCTTAATTGCTGCAGCTTAATTTAAATAAAAGTGCTGTTTGCAATCATATTGTGTGAAACAATGCACAGGAACGCTGTATGCGTGAAAAAGTCCATTATTATGAACCAGTCTGTGAGTGATTAATGACTTGTTTAAACTATTATGAGAAAATCTTGGATTATATGAATATTGATATGAAACACCGGATATGCATATGTATGTAAATAAATTATTGCTCTTTTAATAGATGGGGCCTCATTAACCTGGGCACAGTGGAAAGGCAAAACCTCCTTCCCTCCCCATTTCCTTTGCATCTTTGAAGCTACCTGCAGATTTTGCTGCTCCTCAAGCGGAGAATGGGGGGGGACCTCAAGCAACAACAACAAAAAATATTACTAGCATTATTATCACGAAGCCTCTTGATGATGTGAGGCCTGAGGCAATTGCCTCTTCTGCTTAATGTTAAGTCTGTTACTGTGGGAGGGAGACAAGGAGATAGACAAGGTCCTATCTGTTGGAGACAAACACAAAGTCTCTTTCTCCCGCACAGGAGCACACACACACGAACGCATACACAGACACACGCACACACTTAAACACACACAAACACATCCAGACATAAACACTTGGAAAACTTTTTAAAAAAGATCAATAAAATAATAAATTGTATAGTGGTTTTACATTTTTATACTAACCATGTAGATAATATGATCATAGCAGAGTGATAGCAATGTAGGTGTCAAAAAACAGTGCAAGTGGGGAGGTGTGTGGAGCACTGTGTGCGTGTGTGTGCATCAGACTGTGTGTGAATTTGAATGATGTTATCGCCCTGGCAAAATCGCGGGCCCTGTGTGAAGGCTATGGCTCCACAGTCCCCTGATAACACATCATCAGACAGAGACCTGCACACACCTGGGGCATGCAGGAGAGAGAGAGAGAGCGAGAGAGAGGGGAGAAGGAGAGGGGAAAGAGAGGAGGAAAGAGAGTGGAGATGGAGGCAACATGAGGTGACAGGAAGAGAAGAGGAATCTGGAGTGAAAGAATGAAGAACAAAGTCGAAAAAGAAGAGGAGAGGGAGAGAGAGAGAAAAAGAGATTAAGGATGGACACAGGGATAGAGACAAAGACAGCATGAAGACCTAAATTACTCTGTTCTCTCACAAAGATTAACACTATTACCAGGGAAAACAGTAAAAAAGGACTGAGGACACTAATACTGTATCATAGCTTTCATAATCTAATAATATATTAAGACATTTTGAAAAGTTAATGAGTATATGTCTATTTATCAGTAACGAAACACAGTTTAGAGGAGTTGCATTTCACTACGGTTTCATCGAAAATGGCAACCTATTCTTTGTATAGCCCCTATGGGCCCTGGTTGAAAGTAATGCACCATATAGGGAATAGGGTGCCATTTAGGAAGCAGATTTTAACACCACCACTCAGTGTTAAGAGAAGAATAATGTGGAATCACTGTAAACACATTTCCTGACCACCTTTTTCAATATTTCCCATTTGTCTCATAAATCACAATAGTGAATCAGTGTTTTGCCTATAGGCTTTAACAGGCTCAGTAATCTGACCACAAACCCTTACACATAAACCCTTACAAGCACACACACACACACACACACACACACACACACACACACACACACACACACACACACACACACACACACACACACACACACACACACACACACACACACACACACACACACACACTTCATCCAAACCTGAGTGAGCCAACGCCAGCAGCCTTCCACTCCAACCCACCCAGAGTGGGTACAAATATACTGTCGGCATGTGGCACTCTCAAGAGATGGAGAAGATTAGAAAACACTGTATTCTCCAAGAATACCGGAGAACAGAAAACACTTTTCAAACCCATGGTGGCGGAACATCAAAGCCTGTAGAAAATGCAAAGGATTCCAAAACAAGGAGAAACGCTATATGTCAGTGTTCACAGCAAGCCAGCATGCTGGTGACGGCTGGTCTGTCATTTTCAGAATACACATCTCCAGATCTCTCCCCACCTAACCTCACCCCTTATAACCCACCTTGCCAGAAGCCTGCCAATATCCTCTGTAACAGTGAACTTCCTCAACCTCAGTGCTTACTATCTTACTTGTCAACCTCTCTCACCCCTTCCTTCACCTCTCCCCCTTCTCTCGTCCACTCTCAACCTCTGACCTTAGCAAGCACATACTGGCTCTGTTCTTCTCTCACACATCATAGTTGTCATAATCTAATAATATATTAAGACATTTTGATCAATGAGTATGTGTCTATATATCAGTAACACAACACAGTTTAGAGGAGTTGCATAATAACACTATGGTTTCATTACAAATGACAACCTATTCATTATATAGTGCATTACTTTTGATGTCGAAAGTAATGCACTATATAGGGAATAGGGTGCCATTTAGGATGCATAGGGTGTTCTTAACTGACTTGGCTAGTTAAATAAAGATTAAATTAAATTAAATTTAAAAATACTTGAACCTGAACCTATTTCATTCTAATATTGATCCCCCCTCCCCCATATCTCTCTATCGTTCTCAATGTCAATTTAAGGGCTTTATTGGCATGGGAAACATATGTTTACATTGCCAAAGCAAGTTAAATAGATAATAAACAATAACAAATGTACAGTAAACAATATGTTGTAATGATGTGCAAATAGTTAAAGTACAAAAGGGAAAATAAATAATCATAAATGTTGGTTGTGTATACATGTGTTCATTCTTCACTGATTGCCCTTTTCTTATGGCAACAGGTCGCAAATCTTGCTGCTGTGATTTCACACTGTGGTATTTCACCCAATAGATATGGGAGTTTATCAAAAACTCCCTCTCTCTCCCTAATCCCTCAATGTCTTTATACTGTCTCACTCTCTCTCACTTCCTTTCTCACCCTGTTTCTCCCTGGCTCAATAATGTCTCACTCTCTCGTCTTGTCTAGTGTCCTGGCTCAGCCCTGCACACAATTGGGGGGGGTGGGGTGGGGGGGCTTTACTGGCCTCATCGCGCTGTAGCAACTCCTTGTGGCGGGCCGGGCGCCTGCAGGCTAACTGATAACTTTGGTAGTCAGTTGGACAATGTTTCCTCCGACACATTGGTGCAGCTGGCTTCTGGGTTAAGTGGGCGGGTGTTAAGGACTCATGACTCGAAGAAGTCGAAAAAGTCATAAGACATGAATGATAATAGTATGGTTGCATTGGAAGGCAGAAAAACCCCAAAAATGGCTGACTATCTAAAAGAGGAGACACTGAACTATTAGCTAGATTAATTATAATTGTAATGCACTGTTCCTCACTCTTGTGCATCCTGGCTTTAGTCTAGCTTGGAAGATCTTGCTGGGGGACTTCATTAGTTATGTGGAGGGATGAGGAAGGGAGACAAGGGAACGTTAGAAGTGTGAAGCTTAAATCGGCCGGCATCAGAGCATTCACGGCAGCAAGCTTTGTCACGCCCTGACCATAGAGAGCCCTTGGTTCTCTATGGTGTTGTAGGTCAGGGCGTGACTAGGGGGTGTTCTAGTCGATTATATTTCTATGTTTGTGTTTGAGTATGATTCCCAATTAGAGGCAGCTGATTATCATTGTCTCTAATTGGGGATGATACTTAAGGTGTACCTGTTCCCACCTGCATTGTGTGGGATATTGTTTTGTGTCAGTGTGTTGAGCACGACGACTTCATGTTCCTTGTATGTTTATTCTTTTCTAGGTTTCACTTTAATAAAATAAGTGGAATTCAAATCATGCTGCGCCTTGGTCCGTCCTTCAAGACGATCGTGACAAGCTTGCATACTTGAACCAGGCCCAAGTCGTGAGCCTCGATGAATAGAAAATATCACAACAACACCTTGCTTTGTCTCTGTTTTCCCAGAGCATGCCTGAGCTGGGACAGACCTGTCCCACTCATGGTGGCAGTAGGTAGCCCCCTGGTCCAGTAGGCAGCCCCTATGCATAGATATTTAATCACGTCATTGAATTTATATGGCTCTGTGTGTGGGAGAGAGTGATCGAGCAGTCCTATATCTGTCCACTGATGCTGATCTGAGCTAATCAAACAGAACAGCTACACATATTCACACTTAGACAAGTAGTGTGTGAGCGCATGGTTCCCTGACTCTAGAGTTTCAAAACAGCAAATATTCTTCCACTGTTTCATCTTCACTGTGTAACGGTTTTCTAGTGGTGATGAAGGAGAGTCGGACCAAACTGCAGCGTGTCGATTGCGATCCATATTTATTAAACAAAACGTAAACACGACTAAACACTAAACACTACAAAACAATAAACGTAATGAAAACCGAAAACAGCCTATCTAGTGCAAACTAACAGAGAGTACAAGTAAGACACTAAGGACAATCACCCACGACAAACTCAAAGAATATGGCTGCCTAAATATGGTTCCCAATCAGAGACAACGATAAGCACCTGCCTCTGATTGAGAACCACTCCAGACAGCCATAGACTTTGCTAGACAACCCACTAAGCTACAATCCCAATACCACCACCAAAACCCCAAGACAAACACACCACAATTACAAAAACCCCATGCCACACCCTGGCCTGACCAAATACATAAAGATAAACACAAAATACTTTGACCAGGGCGTGACAGAACCCCCCCCCTAAGGTGCGGACTCCCGAACGCACCTCAAAACAAGAGGGAGGGTCCGGGTGGGCGTCTGTCCATGGTGGCGGCTCCGGCGCGGGACGTGGACCCCACTCATTTAATGTCTTAGTCCCCTCTCCCTTCGTCCCTGGATAGTCCACCCTCGCCGCCGACCATGGCCTAGTAGTCCTCACCCAGAACCCCACTGGACTGAGGAGCAGATCGGGACTGAAGGACAGCTCGGGACCGAGGCAGCTCGGGACTGAGGGGAAGCTCAGGAGTGAGAGAAAGCTCAGGAGTGAGAGAAAGCTCAGGAGTGA
Source organism: Oncorhynchus tshawytscha (assembly GCF_018296145.1). Taxonomy (NCBI): domain Eukaryota; kingdom Metazoa; phylum Chordata; class Actinopteri; order Salmoniformes; family Salmonidae; genus Oncorhynchus; species Oncorhynchus tshawytscha. Next base: position 1,015,373 of record NC_056445.1, read on the forward strand.
GAGAAAGCTCAGGAGTGAGAGGAAGCTCAGGAGTGAGAGGAAGCTCAGGAGTGAGAGGAAGCTCAGGAGTGAGAGGAAGCTCAGGCAGGTAGATAGATCTACCAGCTCCTGGCTGGCTGGTGGTTTCAGCAGATCCTGGCTGACTGGCAGATCCTGGCTGACTGGCAGATCCTGGCTGACTGGCAGATCTGGAAGAGTCTGGTTGACTGGCAGATCTGGAAGAGTCTGGTTGACTGGCAGATCTGGAAGAGTCTGGGTGACTGGCAGATCTGGAAGAGTCAGGTTGACTGGCGGATCTGGAAGAGTCTGGTTGACTGGCAGATCTGGAAGAGTCTGGCTGACTGGCAGATCTGGAAGAGTCTGGCTGACTGGCAGATCTGGCGGCGCTGGGCAGACTGGCGGCGCTGGGCAGACTGGCGGCGCTGGGCAGACTGGCGGCGCTGGGCAGACTGGCGACGCTGGGCAGACTGGCGACGCTGGGCAGACTGGCGACGCTGGGCAGACTGGCGACCCTGGGCAGACTGGCGGCGCTGGGCAGACTGGCGACGCTGGGCAGACTGGCGACGCTGGGCTGAGACGCTGGGCAGACTGACGACGCTGGGCCGACTGGCGATGCTGGGCAGACTGGCGATGCTGGGCAGACTGACGGCGCTGGGCAGACTGGCGACGCTGGGCAGACTGGGGGCACTGGCGGCGCTGGGCAGACTGGCGGCACTAGCTGCTCCATATAGGCTGACAGCTCTGGCGGCTTCTTACAGACTGACCGCTCTGGCGGCTCCGTGCTGACTGGCAGCTCCTTGCAGACTGGCAGCTCCTTACAGACTGACAGCTCCGTGCAGACTGACAGCTCCTTGCAGACTGGCAGCTCCTTGCAGACTGGCAGCTCCTTGCAGACTGGCAGCTCCTTGCAGACTGGCAGCTCCATGCAGACTGGCAGCTCCATGCAGACTGGCTGCTCTATGCAGACTGACATCTCTGGCTGCTTCATGCAGACTGACAGCTCTGGCTGCTCCATGTAGACTGGCTGCTTCATGCAGACTGGCAGCTCGGGCTGCTTCATGTAGACTGGCTGCTTCATGCAGACTGACAGCTCTGGCTGCTTCATGCAGACTGGCAGCTCTGGCTGCGCTGAACAGGCGGGAGACTCCTGCAGCGCTGTGTCGGAGGAAGGCTCTGGCTGCGCTGAACAGGCGGGAGACTCCGGCAGCGCTGGAGATGAGGAAAGCTCTAACAGCGCTAGAGAGGCGAGGCGCACTGTAGGCCTGATGCGTGGTGCTGGTACTGGTGGTACTGGACCGAGGACACGCACAGGAAGCCTGGTGCGGGGAGCTGCTACCGGAGGGCTGGGTTGTGGAGGTGGTACTGGATAGACCGGACCGTGCAGGCGCACTGGAGCTCTTGAGCACCGAGCCTGCCCAACCTTACCTGGTTGAATGCTCTCGGTTGCCCTGCCAGTGTGGCGAGGTGGAATAGCCCGCACTGGGCTATGCAGGCGAACCGGAGACACCGAGCGCAAGGCTGGTGCCATGTAAGCCGGCCCAAGGAGACGCACTGGGGACCAGATGCGTAGAGCCGGCTTCATGGCATTTGGCTCGACGCTCAATCTAGCCCGGCCGATACGAGGAGCTGGAATATACCGAACCGGGCTGTGCACCCGCACTGGAGACACCGTGCGCTCCACAGCATAATACGGTGCCTGCCCGGTCTCTCCAGCCCCCCGGTAAGCACAGGGAGTTTGCGCAGGTCTCCTACCTGGCATAGCCATACTCCCTGTAAGCCCCCCCCCATTTTTGGGGCTGACTCCCGGGCTTTCTTGCCAACCGTGTTCCCTCGTATCGCCGGCTCCTCTCTCCGGCTGCCTCTGCTCTCCTAAGTGCCTCCACCTGTTCCCATGGAAGGCGATCCCTTCCCGCCAGGATCTCCTCCCATGTGTAGCAACCCTTGCCATCCAATATATCGTCCCATGTCCAATCCTCATTGCGCCGCTGTTGCTGCCTTTGTTGCTGCCTCTCCTCTTTCTGCTGCTCCTGCCTGTTGACACGCCGCTTGGTCCGTTGGTGGTGGGTGATTCTGTAACGGTTTTCTAGTGGTGATGAAGGAGAGTCGGACCAAACTGCAGCGTGTCGATTGCGATCCATATTTATTAAACAAAACGTAAACACGACTAAACACTAAACACTACAAAACAATAAACGTAATGAAAACCGAAAACAGCCTATCTAGTGCAAACTAACAGAGAGTACAAGTAAGACACTAAGGACAATCACCCACGACAAACTCAAAGAATATGGCTGCCTAAATATGGTTCCCAATCAGAGACAACGATAAGCACCTGCCTCTGATTGAGAACCACTCCAGACAGCCATAGACTTTGCTAGACAACCCACTAAGCTACAATCCCAATACCACCACCAAAACCCCAAGACAAACACACCACAATTACAAAAACCCCATGCCACACCCTGGCCTGACCAAATACATAAAGATAAACACAAAATACTTTGACCAGGGCGTGACACACTGCCTCCCTCAAGAAGCCTCCCTACTGGGAGAGCAGGATGGAAGATAGGCCTACTGGCCTATTCTAATGTGACAATGTGCTGTTGCTATTGTAGCAACCTTAATCCAACACCTAGTGACAGTCGCTGGACCCGTGCTCGAGTCCCTGTCGGGGCTAGCCCCCCCCCTCCAAATTCGTTACATTATAAGGGGTAGAGCATGGGTGAGTTTCCCAGAAGCCTTGTAGCAAACTCTACGACATTATTTTTATTGACAAACCAGCCACAGCTGTGAGAGAGGGACAACTATAAAAACTATTTTTGATTGTCAATCTGTTGCTGTTCTGCTAGTGGAATAGGTCTGGGGCATACAGAGAAATAGAGATGACGACAATCGCTAAAAGGCTTTCGGGAAACCCACCCCAGGTCAGTAAAGGGATTGACTCTGTTCCCTGAGGGTGATTCCCAGTGGGCAAAACAGGTTGAAATGATGCGGTCATTTCAGTTTGCCCAGATATGCCTGTGTGGCACATGGAGATATGTGAAACTTGCTCCTCAGTATTACGTGTACACATTTTCGCCACTCAATTGCTAGTTTTTGAGTAGCGAGACCGGTAGAGATGCTTGAGGGAGGACGGTCAAAGTGTGTTCGTGAATCAGAGGTCCCGGGGTCGAACCAGGTACTGTATGCGCCAAAACGAGAGGAAGTGGTACTTGCTAAGCAAGCAGGGTGATGTCCTTTACATCCGCTGGGATAACTTGCAGAGAATGTAAATGTGTATTTTATGCTCACAAGCCAAACCCAACAAGACACACACACACACACACAAACACCCTGAGGGGTTGAAAGCAATGGGTCAGCCGCAGTTCAGCACCACCGGAGCAATTGTAGGGGGTCAAGTGCCTTTGCTCAAGGAAACGACGGCAGGGGATGGTGTCTAGGATGCTGCCAGCCCCTTACCCCACAGATTGCTCTAGTCAGATTTGAGATTCAAACTAGTAACCCTCCTTCTCTAACCGCTACACTACCTGTGTTAGGCCTCATGCATGGTTAAGGAGTACCCAACGACTGTGTGTCACTGAGCAGAAACAAGAGTGAACTGAGAAGAGGCCGCATAGCAGTTTTGTCCCAGAGTTCCTGAGTACCTCTCTTGTGTGTGTGACTGGGGTTTAAACCAATACCATTATAATCCCTGAGGACTAATGTAGGGGCGTAGGGGTTGGTGAGGTTGGCCGAGGGGGGAAATGGAGGGGGTTGGAGGGGTTTGAGGGGTGTCCCCATGCAAGGATGTCTGCGGTGCTGGGAACAGCACCCTCTGACCACCCGCTTTCCCCCGCCTCATTCCACCATCCCCCACCGGTGGGTGACTTCCTGGCGGATCGGCGTGCCTGTTGCTCTGTCTCATTCTGCTCGGGGTGTGAAACCACGCAGAAGACAAACAGGTCGGGATCCAAGCTGCCCATCGAAAGCCCCCGGGGAGGGACAGTGGTGGAGCTCTGGGCGCTTTGGTCTGAATAGGGGGGCACTCTGAAACAACAAAGCAACAGCACAAAGAGCTGAATAGGAAGACTAAAACAACAGGGGTTGTGGCTGTGGCTTGTGTGATGTAGGGATGTGGGACTGACCAGGACCCGAGCTCTCTGTCTGGATGTCTGTCTGGAGTAGTGCTCTGTCTGTCTGTACTTTGTCCGTCTGTCCATCTGTCACCACTGCAAATCACCACTGGCTGTGGAGACTCAACTTGTTCAATACATATAAATCAAATGTAGGTGCTACCATATCAAACACTTTGGACGCACCTAAGAATTTCTGACGAAAGAGGTTCATGCAAACAGTACTAACATCAATGAATAGCCCGGTCCATGACAAAAGAGCACATATCTGTGCAGAAACTAATGTAAACCTCACAATCTGGCAATCTGATTTAATTTGAAAATTCAACTATGTGTGTTATAAGGAGGCAATTATTTATAGGAGGCAATGCATAAATAGTTGCCTCCTTATAACACACATAGTTGAAGTTTCAAATTAAATCAGATTGCCAGATTGTGAGGTTTACATTAGTTTCTGCACAGATATGTGCTCTTTTGTCAGTGCAAAAAGGAAACGTGTTTTGTCAGTGTTAAGGAAACGTTTCTGCCAGAGTGTCTTGTTGAGACCCAGCGCGTTCTAGATAAATGGTTGAACTGATTCCTGATTCCTGTCTCCAGTCTCATCATTATTGAATTGTTATAAAGACGTGGTTATAAAACCCACAAACTATTCTGTCTGGAAGAAGTTGGTTTTACATGTTCAAATTTTTTTATTTTCCATGGTACAGTCTAGGCTTATGTGAGCACAGTGTATTGCTAGCAGAGGCAAGTTCATAGTAGAGCTATCAAGGAGAGCGTTAGCATGGTAATAGATGGAAGAAAGGAATTTGAGACGGATGTCGGAGCGGGAAAACAATGTGACGGAACAGTGAGTAAAGAACTTGGTACTTAAAAGCTTACATAGGTATGTATCTTGTCCAGCTGGGATAAGGCAGTGTGCAGTCAGTGACGATTTCGTCGTCCATGGATCTGTTAGGGCGATATGCGAATTGTAGTGGGTCTAGGGTGTCGGATAAGTTAGTTCAGTTACTTTCCCTTTATTGGCTACAAGAACAATGGTGGAATCAAGTGGGGACAACAGAGTGGGATATGAAGGGATTAAATATGTCTGTTAACGTTCCAGCCAGCTCTGCACATGCTCTGGGCCGGCAGCCTTTCAAGGGTTAACACGCTTAAATGACAAGTCGGCCATGGAGAACTAGAGCAAACAGACCTCGTGAGCGTCGGGAGCGCGGGTCGGTGACTTGATGTAGTTTTCCTCAAAGCGGGCAAAGGTGTTTCGCTTGTCCCGGGAGCGAGGAGTTGGTGTCCGCAATGTGGCTGGCTGTCCATTTATAATCCGTGACTGTCTGGAGTCCCTGCCACATACATCTTGTGTATGAGCCGTTGAATTGCAACACAACACTTTGTCACTGTACTGTCATGTTGCCTCTTTGATTGCCTTACGGGGTTGTAGCTGGTCTGTTTGTACACGTCCGTGGTTCGCGTTTTCAGTTAATGCTCCAATCTATCCATGGTTTTTGGTTTGGATATGTTCTAATCATCACAGTGGGAACAACATTCTCTATGCACATTCTGATGAACCCAGCAATAAAGTCTGTGTATAGGTCTATAATATTCTCAGAGGCGACCTGGAACATTCCCCTGTCCACATGATTAAAACAATCTTGAAGCATAGATTCTGATTGATTATTTAATATATTCTTTGAAGAGGTAGGTTTCAGGTGCTTTCGGAAGATGGGCAGGGACTCTGCTGTCCTAGCTTCAGGGGGAAACTGGTTCTACAGGGGTGGGAGGGCCAAGAGACGAGAGGTGGCAGAACAGAGTGTTCAGGTTGGGGTGTAGGCTTTGAGCATAACCTGAAGGTAGGGAGGGGCAGTACCTCTTGCTGCTCCGTAGTCTCTGCTCCATGGTCTTGTAGTGGATGCGAGCCTGGACCAGAAGCCAGTGGAGTGTGCGGAGAAGCTGGGTGACATGGGAGAACTTGGGAAGGTTGAAAACCAGGATAAGTTACAGGGGTTTGATGCCACAAGCAGGGAGCCCAGCCAACAGCGAGTTGCAGTAGTCCAGACGGGAGACGACAAGTGCCTGGATTAGGACATGCGCCGCTTGCTGTTGTAGAGCATGAACCTGCAGGAGCTAGTCACTGCTTTGAAGTTGGCAGAGAACAACATGGTGTTGTCCAGGGTCACGCCAAGGTTCTTGGCACCCAGGGAGGGCAACACTGGAGTTGTCAACCGTGATGGAGAGGTTTTTGAGCGGGCACGCCTTCCCCGGATCAAGAGCACCTCCGTCTTGAAGTTGATCTTGAGGTGGTGGGCCATCATCCAAGCTGAAATATATTCCTATAACAGCCTCCACTCTTCTGGGAAGGCTCGCAGTCGGCCTTTCAATTCATCCCAAAGGGGTTCGATGGGGTTGAGGTCAGGGCTCTGTGCAGGCCAGGTGAGTTCTTCCACACTGATCTCAACAAACCATTTCTGTATGGACCTCGCTTTGTACATGGGGGCATTGTCATGCTAAAATAGAAAAGGGACTTCCCCAAACTGTTACCACAAAGTTGGATGCACAGAATCATCTAGAATGTCATTGTATGCTGTACCGTTAAAATGTCCCTTCACTGGAACTAAGGGGCCTAGCTCAAACCATGAAGAACAGCCCCAGACCATTATTCCTCTTCCACCAAACTTTACATTTGGCACTATGCATTGTGGCAGGTAGCGTTCTCCTGGCATCCACCAAACCCAGATTTGTCTGCACTTAACCTTTCCTGAAACAAGTCACATATACCCGGAGAGAGCCATGATTTCCTAAAACAGAGTATGTTACCATTCTTGTGAATGTTAGCAAGTAATATACTCGGAAGCAGTGTATGGTGTGCACTCCACCTGTCTGACTAGGGCCCCACTCCTATCTTTTCTCCAATGTCTGTTTTGGTGCACCTCCCGGGATAAATAGAGCTGTCTCGGGAAGTTCAAACAAAGGATACATTTCAGGGAAGTCCAATTTCTGGTAAGTGACCGTCAATCTAATATCCAAAAGTTATTTCTGTCTGTAGGTAATGATACAAGAAACGTTCTGAGCATATATTGTAAAAAATAAGACAAAAAAACAACTAAATACGGCAAAGTTGGCTTGGAGCTAGAAACTGGGCGATGTGTCTGTCGAGGCACATGTTGCCGCTGTGGCAAAGTGGGACATCAGGTGTCTAGTGTTGCAGGGTATACCGAAACATCAGTACATGTTCGATACTAGAACATAAAAAACTATTTTGTACTAGAATTTGTTTTACATTCGGGACTTCTGTAAAATGTGTCTCAGGTCATATACTGACTTGGAGGATGAAGTCTGTCTATCAGAGCAGCCGATATCCACTCTAGTACGAGCGCACCATGCATTTCTCTTTCCTGCTCTAATTACTCATTGCTAGAGCTAGCTCTCTAGTGTGGAGCTAACATGGTGCAGCCCAGACACCAAGTGCAGGAACCACTGCACTGGGAGTCTGGGCTGCATCATGTTAGCTCCACACTCATGCTGCACAGAAGTTAACACACTTGAATAATGGAACACGGCATGTAGAAATGTTCATTACAGTTAATTACTGTTTGTAAAACGATATCCATGAAGGCTAGAACACATTACAATGCAAGAAGATACAGTTAGCTTCCAGATTTATAAGCTAACTTTCCTTGCTAGCTTACAGCTGAAGCTAACATCAATTCACTAAGCTAGTACTTTGATTGTGATAATATGCAAACCATAACACAAAATATGCTGATTTTCACAACTTTATTTATTCACTTAATCATCTCCTTCACATGGAGATACTGAAGAAAAGCATATCTGCCTCACGTCTCCTTCAACCAACTCTGTGCAAAGCTCATGAAATACATAATTACTGGGTTAAAGAGACAGCGCACACTTTAATAAAAGAAGAGGCTTCTACTTCAATGCAAATGTTGTTGATCGGTACAAAAACACAAGTCCCAAATGTAAGAGAAACAGATACTTTTTCATCTGCAGCCCCATGAAATCAGCCAAAACAAGCTCAATAACTCAATGCTTGCACACACTCCTATTGAATATGCAGCACCTGTATTGTGAAGAAGCCCGGGCCACATCTTAATTTACCCAGTTTATCAACAGAGATTTACCATTCAAATCAAGTTTTACCATTAAATATGATACTCTGTGGGTAACGTCCATTTTGTTGTTAACTCTGCTACTTGAGTCTCTCCGTTCTCGCTCTCGCCATGCCGCTTTCCTCACAGGCCTAGCCCTGGCCCCTTGTCAATCAAGGAGTGCATTTGTTGTTGCTTGACCACGAGACATGCGTTCAGTCTGCATGGTCAATGCAGCACATGCAACAATGTTGATGATTACGATGCTGTTTCCACTTTGCTTCTTAATATAAATCCCCAATCATTTTGTAATTACATTATTACTTTGTGTTCCTACATCTGCAAACAGCTAGTTTGTCTTTTTTTAGGAAGTTGTGCCTAAGTTGAGTCAGAGCAAACGTAACTATACAGCCTGATGGTCTAGGCCTAAATCTACATGTTGTGCAACAGTATCTTCTAAATCAAAGAGGAAAAGGCGAAGCATGAATATATTAGCTACATGAAGTAGCTAAGTGTAAACATTTAATGTAGCCAAAGATTATAGGGTCTCCAAGAAAAAAACTTACCAACACTTGGTTCCTACACTGTCCCAATATCTCCTCCATGGTATTGTCATTCATTGTCAGGTCAAATACCACTGTATTCAAAATGCTCACTATTATCTTCTTATTATAGAATTAGAAAAATAATTTGTCTTCCATGATTCCAACAGTTCACCCAAGTCTTTTGATCTAAATCGCAGCATTTAGTTATAAATCAAGCCTATATACTTGGCCCACATCGTGCAGCCCTACATGGCAGTGTGAAAATAATCTCAAATGAATGCAGGAAATGCAGAAATTCATGGAAATGCTGAAACTTATTTTGGGTTGAAGTTTCGTTGAGAAGTATAAAACAATCAGAATGGAAAGAGACCCATTGAAATCACGTCTTAGAATGTATATGTTGCCACCCTAGGGTCACGCACTACCCATAAAGGACATTTTGATCTTTTATTATTAAAAAAATATCAAATACCGTTGTGCTGCCATTCTGTTAGAAGGTAACAGATTATTTTATTACAATGGTTAAATTGGATTTTCATTGTGTTCAATGGTGTTATTTGCCCCCTAGTGGAGCTTTCTGGTACTTAGAAAGACTACGCAAACAGGAAGTACAGAATTTGTTCTGCACGCATAAAGCAGCTACAAACAACGCTACGGTGCAGGTCTTTCAATGTAGTTATTTCTTGTCACGCTTCAGCCTAGGAAAATATTTGTTTGTAAGTTCGATTCAAGCATTTAGCTAATGATGATAATCTTGTTATTGATAGAGTTGCTTACATATCAATGTTGGTTGCATTTACTCACAAATTGCAATGCCTTTAATGTATGTCATTAGCTGTATTACTTTGCTCATGCGTCATGCAAACGAATTGTAAAATATACAATACTGTAGTTTTGTTACTGTTTCTATTGTAATATGCTTTGTTATTCTACATAGATGGTTGTACATTATTAGAGTAATGAAAGGAGCCAATTACCATATGAGTAACAATTAGCTATATGGTTTGGCATCATGCCAGATGCATGGTACCTTGGCACGTGCTTTGTATTTATGCAACTTCAAATGTTTAATGTACAGCTACAGTATGTCGGTGTGAATTGAATACCTAAGTATATTCTTTTCTGTATTTTGCAGTTTCACAACATAAACGTTTTCAATATATTCATTCAAGAAAAGTCACGCCTTGGGAGTTTTATTGAAGACTTAGTTGTTAGCTATCTGTCTAGTTTTGCATGGGAACGCAACTCAAGGGCAGAATAGTGAAAAAACATCATCACAGCGGGCTCAAACACAAGAATAACTGCACACGGTGGTTATGTTTCTACGTTCATCAGCCAACAAAGCCTCTTATCCTAGGGAAGACCAGCAGTCTACGATGCAACAACCAGAGCCAGGTGTTCAACATAGAGACACATTGGGACCAAGTCTCAATTTACACGATCAAGGTCATCAAAACAGTCAAGCAGATCCTCAACTGCGAGTTCTGCAGCCGTCAAAGCACGCGCCAAGGCAGACGCAGCGCGTGCACAAGTCCCCTATGCTGAGAAGGAAGCTTCTGTGATGAAGCAAAAAGCTGACCTCGAGGCAACTTAATATGTTCTCCAAGTTGAGAGAGCAGCTGCTGCTGCATTGGCTGAAGCTGCAGCCTTTGAAGAAGCTGTAGGATCAGAACGCAGAGAGCTTCGCAAAGCACTAGACACAGGGACACAGCCCTTAAGTCCAGTCCAACGTACATGTGAGTATGTGCAACAACATGCTAGGCCCTACTTTGCTGAACTTCCATTTGAAGTGGAGAAACAAGAGGTTAGTGTTGACCCAGCTACATTCCATAATCAAGAAAATAGCAAACAACAGAACATGAGCAGAGACTCTCCGTTCAAAAGAAATGAACAGCAGCATGGTGGAAATGGAAAGCAAGCCCACTTCCAGTCACACACACAAAACTTCCCTGAGTCACAAGTGGCACCAGACCTCATCAAGTACCTCCTACGACGTGAGATGGTGAGGCCTCCTCTATCTCCGCATCCACCTCCCATACCACCGGTGCCACGAGACATGACGGTGAAATGATGGGAATTGGCTCAACGAACCGCTCCTCGGTATCATAGAGGCGGGACAGCGCGTCGGCTTTGGTGTTTTGGGAGCCTGGACGGTATGAGAGGGTAAACCGGAACCTGGTAAAAAACATGGTCCATCTAGCATGACGTGGATTTAGTCTCTTAGCTGCCCAGATATACTCCAGATTACGATGGTCAGTCCAGATGAGAAAAGGATGTTTAGCCCCCTCAAGCCAATGTCTCCACACCTTCAGAGCCTTGACTACAGCTAACACCTCCCGGTCCCCCACATCATAGTTTCGCTCCGCTGGGCTGAGCTTGCTCGAAAAGAAAGCACACGGGCGAAGCTTGGGTGGCACGCCCGAGCGTTGGGACAGCACGGCTCCGACCCCAGCCTCGGACGCATCCACCTCCACTATGAACGCTAAAGAGGGGTCCGGATGCGCCAACACGGGCGCATTGGTGAACAGCTCCTTCAAACGACTGAAGGCTCTGCCCGCCTCTGCTGACCAGCGCAAGCGCACCGGTCCTCCCTTCCGCAGTGAGGTGATGGGAGCAGCCACCTGACCAAAACCCCGGGTAAACCTCCGGTAGTAATTGGCAAACCCTAAAAACCGCTGCACCTCTTTCACCGTGGTCGGAGTCGGCCAATTACGCACGGCTGTAACGCGGTCATCCTCCATCACCACCCCGGAGGTGGAAATACGATATCCCAGGAAGGAAACAGACTGTTTGAAAAACTCACATTTCTCCGCCTTGCAATACAGGTCATGCTCCAGCAGTCGCCCAAGTACCTTACGCACCAGAGACACATGCGCCGCGCGTGTGGCAGAATAGATCAAGATGTCATCGATGTACACTACCACTCCCTGCCCCAACACCACTGGAAACGCAGGTGACTCTATAAGGAACAGACTAATCTGCTCCTTATGATCCCCCAGCGTTACCATGTCCAGCGGCACCGTAGCCTCCCTAATTACTCCTGACCCTAATGGTCGGCTATCTAAGGAGTGCACGGGGAAAGGTAGGTCTAACGACACCAGGGGAATCCCTAGCCTTAACGCAAGCCCACGATCCATGAAATTCCCAGCTGCGCCTGAATCGACTAGCGCCTTATGCTGTAGAGAGGGAAAAAACCCAGGGAAAGAAGTCAATACATACACATGACCGACAGGAAGCTCTGGGTGAGTCTGGTGCTTACTCACCTGGGGTGATCGAGCAGTGCTCCGCCTGTCCTCCCGACTCCCAGACGAGTTCCTCCAGCACCGGTCTGACTTGTGCCCTCATCGACCACAACTGGTACAGGAGGACACTCCTCCTCCAGTCCACCTCGAAGCCGCCCCTCCTAATTCCATAGGGATAGTGGCAGGAGGGCTTGGAAGTGTTAACGACAGAGCCTGATCCGAACGCCCGCGGGCAGCCAGCAGGTTGTTGAGACGGATAGCCAAGTCAATGAGCTCATCCAATGTGCATGTGGTGTCCCGACATGCCAGCTCCCTGCGGACGTCCTCCCTGAGACTGCATCGAAAATGATCGATCAAGGCCCTGTCGTTCCATCCTGCTCCTGCGGCCAAGGTCCTGAACTCCAGAGCAAAGTCCTGTACGCTCCTCGTCTCCTGACGCAGGTGGAACAGCCGTTCACCCGCCGCCCGACCCTCTGGTGGATGGTCAAAAACAGCTCGGAATCGGCGGGTGAACTCTGGGTAATTATCCCTCGCCGAGTCCGGACAATTCCACACTGCGTTGCCCCACTCGAGGGCTCGCCCAGTCAAGCAGGAGACGAGGGCGCTCACGCTCTCCTCTCCGGAGAGCAGGACGCACGGTAGCCAGGTATAGTTCCAGTTGAAGGAGGAAGCTCTGGCACCCAGCCGCCGTTCCGTCATACTCCCGTGGGAGTGTCAGCCGAAGAGCCCCGGAGCCAGATGTGGTCGCAGGAACAGGAGGTGCCATCGATCCATCCTCTCCATCATTTGGTCCATGGCAGAACCAATCCGATGAAGCATGCTGGTGTGATGGAGGACCCTCTCTTCCATCGATGGGAGAGGAGACGCGGCTGCTCCTGCTGATTCCATGTCGGGTGCGGGATTCTGTCACGTATTCTCAAGGTGGGTGGAATCAGGCGCAGAGAGCAGGTTAAGTGATTCGACAGTTTAATTCTCCGGCAATCAAAACAACACGGTCAACCCAACATACAGGGTGAATAATCCAACACAGGATCAAAAATAGACCGGAGAAATAACACACACGTACTCCACCAAAATACATGAAATACAAACAATCCCGCACAAAACAAGGGCGGGACAACCTAATACATATAAGGACGTTAATTAAACTAAAATACACACAGGTGAAACTAATAAGACAAAACCAACAGACAAACGAAAAAGGGATCGGTGGTGGCTAGTAGGACGGTGACGACGACCGCCGAGCACCGCCCGAACAGGCAGGAGAGCCAACTTCGGCGGAAGTCGTGACACATCCTCTTAAAAAGTGTTGTGGGTTTAGATACAAAACTCTAGATGAGCGCAAATCATATCTCAAAGACAATGGCATTTGTTTCCGATGTTGTGGGTCAACTCAGCACAGAGCTAAAGACTGTAAGGTTTCAATCAAGTGCTCTGAGTGCGACAGCGACAGGCATCTTGCTGCTCTGCATCCAGACCCAGCCCCTTCAAATACAGACACCGCTACAGCAGAGAAAGAGCATGGCGGGGAGCAAGGTGACGATGCTCTTCTATCTGTCACCTCAAAGTGTACAGAGATCTGTGGTGAGGCAGTCAATCCAAGATCATGTTCAAAAATATACCTCGTCAAAGCTTATCCGGCTGGGAAAAGAGAGAAAGCTGTCAAAATGTATGTAGTGCTTGATGAACAGAGTAACGAATCTCTGGCCAAGACAGAGTTTTTCAGTCTCTTCAACATCAATGACAACTCTGCTCCATACACCAAGAAGACGTGTTCTGGGGTAACAGAGACTTCAGGCAGGAGAGCCGTCAACTTCATGGTGGAGTCTATAGATGGACACATGCAGCTCACTCTCCCTACTCTGATAGAGTGTGATATGATGCCAGATGATAGGATGGAGATTCCCTCCCCCGACATTGCGTATCATCAGCCCCATCTGCAACCAGTTATGGACAAAATTCCAGCTGTGGACCCAGACGCTCCCATCCTCCTGCTCTTAGGACGAGACATCTTAAGGGTACACAAGGTACGAGAGCAAATCAATGGGCCCCATGACACTCCTTATGCACAGCGACTCGACCTCGGGTGGGTCATCGTGGGTGAGGTCTGTCTGGGAACGGCTCACCGACCAGCCAATGTTAACGTATTCAGGACAAACATACTTCAAAATGGTCGCACATCCTATCTGAGCCCTTGCCCTGACATCATCCAGGTAAAAGAGAACTACAACAGCGTAGCTCAGAAACACATCTCTCCCTCTACAGTGCACTCGAGAGATCCAATCACAACTGTGAACACAGACAGCCTGGGACGTTCCGTGTTCGACAAAACACAAGACGATGATAAACCAGCACCATCAGTGGAGGACAAAGCCTTCTTGGACATTATGGACAAACAGGTTTTCCAGGATGATGGAAACAACTGGGTGGCTCCACTACCCTTTCGCCCCACTAGACGTCGCCTCCCTAATAACAGGGAGCAGGCCATGAACCGTCTCACATCACTTCGCAGGACTTTAGACAAAAAGCCTGACATGAAGCGTCATTTTATTGACTTCATGCAAAAGTACCCAAACTCCTGACACATTATTCACACAGGCTGGAAGAAGCACAGGGCCAGCCTTACAGCATTAACTTGTACCAGTTAAGGGGTTAAATACCTTGCTTAAGGTCACAATGGCAGTAGAGGATGGCACCTGTTCTGGGTGTAGTATCTTTCATTTACATAAGTTAGCCGTGCTTGATTGAGCATATCTGATGCAATGTAATCAATGGAACATTACCAACAGTACAAACCCCACCCACCCATCTGGCACTCCAGCAGGCTCAAGCAAAAACTCAAATAGTATATAAACCCATGGCACCTGAGCAATTGTTTGCCATTGTAATGGGTTAGTAAGCAATCTTATACACCCTTCAAACCAACATGTTTTTCTGCCAACTTTAGCATCCCGACAACTTTTTGCACAATTTTCTTTATATATGAAAGGTATTGCCGGTGACAAAGCCTCAACTTTTATTTCTGCCAACCGACCTAGTCATGATTGTGGTAAGGTTCTGCATACGGCTTCGTATGAAATGTAGCCATTATGCTGAGGTGGCATTGGCATGCACTACGCTCTTGATAGTTGCTAGGCAGCGCCTGTTAATACTATCCTCCTGGTGGTTCTAGACTTTGCGAGGCATGTCACTTCACCCATCTGTTCGCATAGCCCACCACATGCACTGTTTTCTTAACCACAACTAGATGGATCCATAAAGAATTACTGCTTTGAGACAAGGGTGGGGACTCGTCTTGATAAATCAATCAATGTCATATGTTTATTTTCACTAAATCTCCGTTTGGATATTGGTTAGGCTACAATTAGGTTGTAGAAATGTTAGCTTAGTTGAGGTGAGTGCTGCTCATGATCATCTTGTCTAGTAGAACTGATCAGAACAATTGCCAGCATGTTATGTAGCTTAACAAGTTGATTATTTTGCTCCTCACTCACAGTGCTTAGTAAATAGCCTATGCCTAGAGGAGAGGAGAGCAGAGAAGAAAGTAACACAGGGCGAAAGTAACTTGCCCATTTTCTCAGATAAGAAAGAAGATAGAATGAAGTAGTGAAATCAGCATGTTCCAAATTTGGAGGAAAAGCTATCTGAAAACAAAACTCTCCGTGTTTCGCAGAGTTATCAACAAAAATTCGTTTTGAGCAATGTAAGTTAAAAAAACTGACCCCATTGTATTTTTCGGTTGTAGAATTTTGTTGAGTTGTTTAAGGTTTCAAACATAGGTAATTTTCTTAACCCATCTAGTGACTAAATGACAGCATAGGCTTCATGTATAATGCTAGTTTGGGTGTTAGCCTGGGAGAAGTTACAGGAGAGACAGGTGGGACGAAAGAAACAAAATGTTAACTGAAGACCTGGAATAAAATAAAATAAATGTTTAAGCCAGGGTTAACACCCCGACTCTTACAATAAGTGTCATGTGATCTTTAGTGACCACAGAGAGTCAGGATACCTGTTTAACATCCCATCTGAAAGACCACACCCTACACAGGGCAACGTCCCCAATCACTGCCCTGGGGAATTGGCATATTGTTTTTTTAGACCAGAGGAAAGGGTGCCTTCTACTGGCCCTCCAACACCACTTCCAGCTAAATCTGGTCTCCCATCCAGGGACTGACAAGGACCAACCCTGCGTAGCTTCAAAAGCAAGCCACCAGTGAGATGCAGGGTGGTATGCTGCTGGAAAGTTTAAGAAGTGGTATATCTGTTCTATGGTCGCCATTTCTATGCTTCCTTTGCTTAAGTTTCGTTTTTGCATTTTTTACTTTTGGTTTCGTACACTAGCTTCAAACACCTGAAAATATCATATTATTGGTTATGGAAAATACATTTCACAGAGGTTTAGATGGTATACTGACTCCCCACACTACACTTGCTTGTTCTGTCACAAACTGAAATTAGGCGAACTATTCAAATTTTTGCAACCAGGAAATGCCAGCCATTTCTGCATTATGCATCGTTAAGTCAACATTAAATGACTGTAATTGAAACTGTGCCCTCTCTGAATCGTGGCATTGAACGCTATAGCAGGATTCTTTCTCTTCACAACTGGCTTGATTAAACTTGATTATTGAAGCTCAATGAGTGTAACGTTTGTTGACAATTTTGATTCCTTTTGGAAACAAAACATGTTTTATAAGGAGGATGGGATCCACCCAAATGATTTAGATTCCTGGATCCTTTCACAGCATTATAAGGCTGCGAAAGGAGACAAGCACTTACCAATGACCCAAGCCCAGCTCAATTAATCCCTACCATTGTGTCGCTGACTCATAATGCTTTAGTAAATGTATATTATACCAGGGGCATTGGTAGACACAATGTAACTGCTGATCCTACAGCAATTGTACGCAGCAATCAAGTGCCTATGTACCAGATTTATGCTGTTAGCACACTACGTGCCCTAGTATGAAGTCCATTGTGTGCAGCTCACACTGCACAATCATAAATAGCATGAGAATATCTACTTCTGCTAAACTTCCCAGTAAAGAAATGAAAACAATCATGCATCCCAGAAAAACCCTTTAATTAAATAGGCCACGTTTACAAATGGAGCTTAAGAAACAAGGTTCTTGAAATGAATAACATGCTAGTAACCGATGAAATTCATATTCATATCTTTGAAACTCACTTAGACAATACCTTTGATGACACAGTGGTAGCAATACAATGTTATAGCATTTACAGAAAATACAGAATTGCCAGTGGTGGAGGTGTTGCTGTTTCTATTCCAAACCACATTCCTGTAAAGATTAGAGAGGATCTCATGTTAAATACTGTTGAAGTACTACAGGTTCGTCTGCCTCACCTAAACCCATTCTTGTGGCTATTGACCCCCAAGTGCTAACAGTCAGTATCTGGATAACGTGTGAAATGCTTGATAATATATGTGATATCAACATAGAGGTATATTTTCTGGGTGGTTTAAATATTGACTGGCTTTCATCAAGCTGCCCACTCAAGAAAACGTTTCAAACGGTAACCAGTGCATGCAACCTGGTTTTAGATTATCAGTCAACCTACCATTTTTAAATAAACCTTTTATTTAACCTTTATTTAACAAGGCAAGTCAGTTAAGAACAAATGTATATTTACAATTACGGCCTACCCTGGGCCAAACACTAACCCAGACGACCTTGGGCCAATTGTGACCCAATTCTGGAAACTAGGCGTATGCTGCAAGTCACATGAACATAAAACATATATTTTCATCAAAATGCGTTTTTTCATGTGCCTTAATAACAAACTTGTATGGCATCTGTAAATGAACTCAGCAAAAAATGAAAGGCCATTTCATTGTCAACTGCATTTATTTTCAGCAAACTTAACATGTGTAAATATTTGTATAAACATAACAAGATTCAACAACTGAGACAGAAACTTAACAAGTTCCACAGACATGTGACAAACGGAAATGGAATAATGTGTCAAAAGTAACAGTCAGTATCTGGTGTGGCCACCGTACGATGTCTCACTGTACGGACATTGCATCTGCAGACCTCATGCCTCCTTGCAGCATCCCTAAGGCACGTTCACGCAGATGAGCAGTGACCCTGGGCATTTTACCGTTTCTCAGAGTCAGTAGAAAGGCCTCTTTAGTGTCCTACATTTTTCATAACTGTGACCTTAATTTCCTACCGTCTGTAAACTATTAGTGTCTTAACGACCCTTCCACAGGTGCATGTTCATTCATTGTTTATGTTTTTTTGTTTTTTTCACCTTTATTTAACCAGGTAGGCTAGTTGAGAACAAGTTCTCATTTGCAACTGCGACCTGGCCAAGATAAAGCATAGCAGTGTGAACAGACAACACAGAGTTACACATGGAGTAAACAATTAACAAGTCAATAACACAGTAGAAAAAAAGAGGGTCTATATAGATTGTGTGCAAAAGGCATGAGGAGGTAGGCAAATAATTACAATTTTGCTGCTCAGATAGCAGATGTTTGAAGTTGATGAGGGAGATAAAAGTCTCCAACTTCAGCGATTTTTGCAATTCGTTCCAGTCACAGGCAGCAGAGAACTGGAACGAAAGGTGGCCAAATGAGGTGTTGGCTTTAGGGATGATCAGTGAGATACACCTGCTGGAGCGCGTGCTACGGGTGGGTGTTGCCATCATGACCAGTGAACTGAGATAAGGCGGAGCTTTACCTAACATGGACTTGTAGATGACCTGGAGCCAGTGGGTCTGGCGACGAATATGTAGCGAGGGCCAGCCGACTAGAGCATATATGTCGCAGTGGTGGGTGGTATAAGGTGCTTTAGTGACAAAACGGATGGCACTGTGATAAACTGCATCCAGTTTGCTGAGTAGAGTGTTGGAAGCTATTTTGTAGATGACATCGCCGAAGTCGAGGATCGGTAGGATAATCAGTTTTACTAGGGTAAGTTTGGCGGCGTGAGTGAAGGAGGCTTTGTTGCGGAATAGAAAGCCGACTCTAGATTTGATTTTCGATTGGAGATGTTTGATATGAGTCTGGAAGGAGAGTTTACAGTCTAGCCAGACACCTAGGTACTTATAGATGTCCACATATTCTAGGTCGGAACCAACCAGGGTGGTGATGATAGTCAGGCGTGAGGGTGCAGGCAGCGAGCGGTTGAAAAGCATGCATTTGGTTTTACTAGCGTTTAAGAGCTGTTGGAGGCCACGGAAGGAGTGTTGTATGGCATTGAAGCTCGTTTGGAGGTTAGTTAGCACAGTGTCCAAGGACGGGCCGGAAGTATATAGAATGGTGTCGTCTGCGTAGAGGTGGATCAGGGAATCACCCGCAGCAAGAGCAACATCATTGATATATACAGAGAAAAGAGTCGGCCCGAGAATTGAACCCTGTGGCACCCCCATAGAGACTGCCAGAGGACCGGACAGCATGCCCTCCGATTTGACACACTGAACTCTGTCTGCAAAGTAGTTGGTGAACCAGGCACGGCAGTCATCAGAAAAACCGAGGCTACTGAGTCTGCCGATAAGAATATGGTGATTGACAGAGTCGAAAGCCTTGGCAAGGTCTATGAAGACGGCTGCACAGTACTGTCTTTTATCGATGGCGGTTATGATATCGTTTAGTACCTGGAGCGTGGCTGAGGTGCACCCGTGACCGGCTCGGAAACCAGATTGCACAGCGGAGAAGGTACGGTGGGATTCGAGTTTGTCAGTGACCTGTTTGTTGACTTGGCTTTCGAAGAGCTTAGATAGGCAGGGCAGGATGGATATAGGTCTGTAACAGTTTGGGTCCAGGGTGTCTCCCCCTTTGAAGAGGGGGATGACTGCGGCAGCTTTCCAATCCTTGGGGATCTCAGACGATATGAAAGAGAGGTTGAACAGGCTGGTAATAGGGGTTGCGACAATGGCGGCGGATAGTTTCAGAAATAGAGGGTCCAGATTGTCAAGCCCAGCTGATTTGTACGGGTCCAGGTTTTGCAGCTCTTTCAGAACATCTGCTATCTGGATTTGGGTAAAGGAGAACCTGGAGAGGCTTGGGCGAGTAGCTGCGGGGGGGGCGGAGCTGTTGGCCGAGGTTGGAGTAGCCAGGCGGAAGGCATGGCCAGCCGTTGAGAAATGCTTGTTGAAGTTTTCGATAATCATGGATTATCGGTGGTGACCGTGTTACCTAGCCTCAGTGCAGTAGGCAGCTGGGAGGAGGTGCTCTTGTTCTCCATGGACTTCACAGTGTCCCAGAACGTTTTGGAGTTGGAGCTACAGGATGCACATTTCTGCCTGAAGAAGCTGGCCTTAGCTTTCCTGACTGACTGCGTGTATTGGTTCCTGACTTCCCTGAACAGTTGCATACCGCGGGGACTATTCGATGCTATTGCAGTCCGCCACAGGATGTTTTTGTGCTGGTCGAGGGCAGTCAGGTCTGGAGTGAACCAAGGGCTATATCTGTTCTTAGTTCTGCATTTTTTGAACGGAGCATGCTTATCTAAAATGGTGAGGAAGTTACTTTTAAAGAATGACCAGGCATCCTCAACTGACGGGATGAGGTCAATGTCCTTCCAGGATACCCGGGCCAGGTCGATTAGAAAGGCCTGATCACAGAAGTGTTTTAGGGAGCGCTTGACAGTGATGAGGGGTGGTCGTTTGACTGCGGCTCCGTAGCGGATACAGGCAATGAGGCAGTGATCGCTGAGATCCTGGTTGAAGACAGCGGAGGTGTATTTGGAGGGCCAGTTGGTCAGGATGACGTCTATGAGGGTGCCCTTGTTTACAGATTTAGGGTTGTACCTGGTGGGTTCCTTGATGATTTATGTGAGATTGAGGGCATCTAGCTTAGATTGTAGGACTGCCGGGGTGTTAAGCATATCCCAGTTTAGGTCACCTAACAGAACGAACTCTGAAGCTAGATGGGGGGCGATCAATTAACAAATGGTGTCCAGGGCACAGCTGGGAGCTGAGGGGGGTCGGTAGCAGGCGGCAACAGTGAGAGACTTATTTCTGGAGAGAGTAATTTTTAAAATTAGTAGTTCGAACTGTTTGGGTAAGGACCTGGAAAGTATGACATTACTTTGCAGGCTATCTCTGCAGTAGACTGCAACTCCTCCCCCTTTGGCAGTTCTATCTTGATGGAAAATGTTATAGTTGGGTATGGAAATCTCAGAATTTTTGGTGGCCTTCCTGAGCCAGGATTCAGACACGCCAAGGACATCAGGGTTAGCAGAGTGTGCTAAAGCAGTGAGTAAAACAAACTTAAGGAGGAGGCTTCTGATGTTG
Source organism: Oncorhynchus tshawytscha (assembly GCF_018296145.1). Lineage (NCBI taxonomy): Eukaryota > Metazoa > Chordata > Actinopteri > Salmoniformes > Salmonidae > Oncorhynchus > Oncorhynchus tshawytscha. The sequence goes on from NC_056445.1 coordinate 1,036,636, forward strand.
ACATGCATGAAACCAAGGCTTTTTCGATCACAGAAGTCAACAAATGAGGGTGCCTGGTTCATTGAACAAGCATGGGAAACAGTGTTTAAAATCCTTTACAATGAAGATCTGGGAAGTTATTTGGATTTTTTATGAATTATCTTTGAAAGACAGGTTCCTAAAAAAGGGACGTTTCTTTTTTTGCTGAGTTTATGACTAAAATTGTTAAATTACGAGCCTTGTTGGTTAAGCCCTAGAAAACGTGGCTTTTAAAAAATATATATTGTGTAGTGGAGCTGCATAAGTGTTGCTCTCCACTTTCTGGAGGATCAAGTTTGAAATCAGTGAAATTAGAGTATGATAGCCAAAGAGATGGAGAAAACACCTGTCTCTGGATTACATGTTCAAACTAAGGGCAACCGTGGTTTGGCATTCCTTACAGGGAGACGCGTCCATCATGCATGATCATGTATACAGGTAAGATAGTCTAGCGTTAGATAGCTACATTTTCAGATATTACACATTTCTAATTTTGACAGAAAGTTTCATTTCAAGCTAAACTGTACTGTTAACTAGCTAACTTTGAACCTGGTTGGTTAGCGTTGTTGTTTAACTAGCTAACGCTAGCTGGCTGGATCATTAGCTAAAGTTACGTGATGTGTGTACAACACCCGTTGAATTTGGCCTGTGTCAGTAAACGTCTGCAAAAAAGTTTAATGAAATTGTTGCCAGCAGAGCTAGTTAGGCTGTTTTCATGTTATCCATAGGTAAACAAATCATTGGCCAAGGCATCAAGTGTGCGCTCCGAGAGCGAAACGAGATGGGTGGGGCTAAAGCTTAAGAGGGTGTGAAGGATGCTGAATGGGTGTATACAAAGAAGAGCTCTTCACTAGATACCAAAACATTCAAAGGTCATTTTCTCAAAAGTAAGTTTACAAGTTGATCAAATTTCAAAGCAGAATTACTTTCCCATTGTTCCTCAAATGCAGTGTATAATAAATAATTTTGTAGCTCTGAGTCACTACTTTCATCCAATGTAAAAAACAAAATTTCGCTACTTAAGACAAAATCCAGGTAGTGAGTCACAATTGTGCAACGCCCTATGGGACTCAGAATCACGGCCAATGAAACAGCCTGGAATCGAGTGACACCTCAAGCAATGAGATGCCGTGCCCCACTGAGATGCCGCTGCGCCACTCGGGAGCCGAAAAAATATACATGTCAATCTCAAAGTGGAGAAGAGATTGACTTTATCACTACACTACTTTATCACTACTTGTATTTGTGAGAGGTATTGACATGTTGAATGCACCGAGCTGTCTGTTTACGACTAACACACAGCTCAGACACCCACGCATACCCCACACGACATGCCATCAGAGTTCTCTTCACAGTCCCCAAATCCATAACAAACTATGGGAGACTACATGGAACTCTATTCCACATCGGGTAACTGATGCAAGCAGTGCTTTTTAAATTAGATTTTTTTAAACATTTAACCTTTATTTAACTAGGCAAGTCAGTTAAGAACAAATTCTTATTTACAATGACGGCCTATCCCGGTCAAACCTGGACAACACTGGGCAAATTGTGCGCCGCCCTATCACGGCCGGATGTGATGTAGCCTGGACAGTAGAATCAGACTTTAAAAAACATATAAAAATACAACTTCAGTATTGTTGTAATTGTCATTATTACAAATAAAAAGATTTTTTTAAATCGGCATCGACTTTTTTGGTCCTCCAATAATCGGAATTGAAAAATCATAATCGGTCGACCTCTACTAAGTAACATTACCTTAACTTAAGTACAGATTTTCAGCATCCACCTCTGCAAGCTATTATTTTATTTATTTATTTAACTAGGCAAGTCAGTTAAGAACAAATTCTTATTTTCAATGACGGCCTAAGAGCAGTGGGTGAACTGCCTGCTCAGGGGCAGAACAACAGATTTTGTACCTTGTCAGCTTGGGGATTTGAACTTGCAACCTTTCCATTACTAGTCCAATGCTCTAGCCACTAGGCTACCCTGCCACCCCAAAGTTATACATAGCCTAACTGTAAAACGCGTGCGAGCATCTCCCCGCAATAAATGTTATCGTTCTCACAGTAGGCCAAGATCTGTCAATCAACTGATGGCCCAAATCAGTTCATCAATTTAGCCAGGGAAACACAAACAGTAGTTTATTGTTTTTCACACCTTTCATTATGTATTGATAAGCTAATGGGACTGTATGAATTGGGCTCTAAAAAACACTGCCTGAGATTTTTTTAACTTGCAACATACCGTAAAATCTGTATGTTAAGGGTATTAGCTGAGATCTGAATACTTGTATTAGCGCCACATACGAATGCCTAGCTTTTAGTTCCGCAGGCTAACACACTGTTGTAGTGCGCAGGAGACCTGAACTTGAGCCCACCCAGTCAGCATCACCAGGCACCATTTGGCTCACTCAAGATTTGTCTTATAAAACAATTATTGTACTATAATAAGTATTTATTTATTTTGAAGACATGTTATGAATGATGTTGAATAAATGTGTTGTGAATGTTGTGTGAATGATACTGCAGCGTTCTTGAAGGTGTCATGACTGGTTTCATAAGGGTGTTATGAATACTTTGTATACCCCCTTCATATAAAGTGTTATCAAAAATGTTGTCCATAGTGTATAGCATAGAAGTTAAGGCCATATGAATTGACTTAGTCACTAGACTGTGACATCAGACTGTGTGACTCCACACACCTGGAAAATATTATATATATTCTGTCTCTCTGCCTCTCTCTGTCCATCTTACCTTTTTGCCCAGAGGCAGATAGTTATTTTGAACAACTTTCTGCAGAACGCTATTTCCTCTTTCACATTCCAATAGTTTTCTATATTTCCTGCATTTCTGCTACCGAAAGCAGTCTTAAACAAGGGTCATAGATGTTTTGGAACTTCAAAAGTTGTCTTCTGTTGCGGTAAGTCTATGCCTTAGGCCGTCTGTTTTGTAGAGGCTATATGCCACAATACAAAATGAGTTGAAAAGATAAAGCACCACACATATTTGCTGTATTTATGTTTCCCATTACAATGGGGTTTAAATATAAAGATGGATCAATACAAACTTATTCTGTATTATACTGAACAAATAATTAAATGCTACATGCAACAATTTGAAAGATTTTACTGAGTTACATTTCATATAAGGAAATCAATCAATTGAAATAAATTCATTAGGCCCTAATCTATGGATTTCACATGATACAGATATGCATTTGTTGGTCACAGATACTGTGCCTTAAAAAAAGTTAGGGGTGTGGATCAGAAAACCAGTCAGTATCTGGCATGACCACCATGTGTCTCATGCAGCGCGACACATCTCCTTTGCATAGAGTTGATCAGGCTGTTTATTGTGGCCTGTGGAATTTGGCTGTGCGAAGTTGCTGGATATTGATGGGAACTTGAACACACTGCGGTACACGTCGATCCTGAGCATCCCACACATGCTCAATGGGTGACATGTCTGGTGAGTATGGAGGCCATGGAAGAACTGGATCATTTTCAGCTTCCAGGAATTGTGTATATATCCTTGCGTCATGGGGCCGTGCATTATTATGCTGAAACATGAGGTGATGGCAGTGGATGAATGGTATGACAATGGGCCTCAGGATCTAGTCACTGTGTCTCTGTGCATTCAAATTGCCATCAATAAAATGCCATTTTGTTTGTTGTCCGTAGCTTCTACCTGACCATACCAGAACCCCACCACCACCATGGGGTACTCTGTTCACAACGTTGACATCAGCAAACCACTCACCCACACAACGCCATACTCATGGCCTGCGGTTGTGAGGCCAGTTGGTCAAACTACCAAATTCTCTATAATGACGTCGGCGTCTGGTGGACATTACTACTGTCAGCATGCCAATTGCACGCTTACTCAAAACATGTGTGGCTTTGTGTTGTGTGACAAAACTTCACATGGGTTGTCCCCAGCACAAGGCGCACCTGTGTAATGATCATGCTGTTTAGTCAGCTTCTTGATATGCCACACCCATCAGATGCATGGATTATTTTAGCAAAAGAGAAATGCTCACTAACAGGGAGGTAAACACATTTCTGCACAAAATTTGAGAGAAATATGCTTTTTGTGCATATGGAACATTTCTGGGATCTTATATTTCAGCTCATGAAACGTGAGACCAACACTTTATATGTTGTGTTTATATTTTTGTTCAGTGTATAAACTACAGTAGTTTTCAAGACTGCAGCTAATCTTAGTACAAGTAAGTGGTGCTCATAGGTCTCTTCCCCAGTGGATGAGCACTAGTCCTACAGAGGGAATGAACATTGTATCTGGGGCAGTAATGAGTTCCTAGTCCAGAGTCTCAATACTGAACCTGTGTAGTCATGACTAGTACAGGTGATGTGGAATCTATGATGCCCAAGAGGTGAGGCTGTGGAGCACGCAGCACACTGACTGTCTAAATGCAGAGTGATCTGAGATTCACGGTGACAAGACTGAGCCTGTGCCCCATCAGATGTCTACTGCAGATAACAGCCGCTGTAAAACAAATACACACGACAAGGGGAATTGTTCTCACTGCAAACTTACCACACTCTTACACTGTGAACACAAGCCGCCCTTACACCAGCCTGGCCCTCTTCTCACCATACACACGCACACATGTACACACACACACACTGAGGACAACATTAACACATACTCTAATTTGAGCATTCTACTTTATACCTGCTGCCTCCATAACATCCATAACATTCGCTCCAGGCCAGTCACAAATATGCCTTCTCCGTTGAGCTTGTCTTAAATCCAGGACTACATTTAATCTGTGTCCGGGAAACCATCCCTTAACCTTCCACCAAGCCTTGCCTGAAGCAATTTCCCAAACCAATGGACTTGATCAACAATAAAAACTATTCAAACATTAGTACCAACATCCATAATAAGTTAGAGATGCCCAGTACAGTTCTCCAGCAAAAGACTGTTTTAAATTTACAAAAACAAAGCCAATATGTTGAAATTGTCACATATGCATGCATACATCCTTCATACCGGTCGCCCCAACAGGAATTAAACCCATTTAAAAAAATATATTTTACCTTTATTTAACTAGGCAAGTTAAAAACAAATTCTTATTTACAATGACGGCCTACCCCGGCCAAAGCCGTGGGACTTGGTATTGCAATCGCCATCCTACTGAGCCACCTACTAATTTCAGCTATAGATGAGTCATAATGTCTGGAAGAATGGAACCATTGACAATCAAAAGGCATTTATGCTTGGTCTTCTCAGCATTAAATGAAACGTTCAAAGCATTCTTGGGCTCACAAAAACTACTGATAGGATCAAACTAAGAATCTGTTGCATGGTTGCCTCTGCAAAGAAGAATGTATCAGGCCCACATTTCTGTTTTTATTTGTATATTTTGGGACAAAAACACATTAAATGTGCAAAACAAATGTTATTGGAACATTTTCACCAAACATTCTTATAACCGTTATGGTTTGTCCCTCTACTAATAGTTATTAAATAATATTGGGTATTTAACAACATTAACAGTATTTTGTCATGATAAAATTAGCTGAAAACCAAATTGGGTCTTTATTGGAATGTTTATTCATTTTTCAGGGAGGGAAGATCAGCTTCAAAATTGCAGATACAGTGCATTCGGGAAGAATTCAGACCCTTTCACTTTTTCCAAATGTTGTTACGTTAAAGCCTTATTCTAATTATTTTCCTCATGAATCTACACACAATACCCCATAATGACAAAGTAAAAACATGTTTTTAGATTTTTTTGCAAATTTAAGAAATATCTTATTACATAAGTATTCAGACCCTTGGCTATGAGACTCGAAATTGAGGTCAGGTACATCCTGCTTCCATTGATCATCTTCGAGATGTTTCTACAACTTGATTGGAATCCACCTGTGGTAAATTCAATTGATTGGACATGATTTGGAAAGGCACACACCTGTCTGCATAAGGTCTCACAGTTGACAGTGCATGTCAGAGCAAAAACCAAACCATGTGGTCAAAGGAATTATCCATAGAGCTCCGACACAAGATTGTGTCGAGGCACAGATCTGGGGAATGTTACCAAAAGATTTCCCAGGATTGAAGGTCCCCAAGAACACAGTGGCCTCCATCATTTTTAAATGGAAGAAGTTTGGAACCACCAAGACTCTCCCTATAGCTGGCCGCCCGGCCAAACTGAGCAATCGGAGAAGGGAGAAGGGTCTTGGTCAGGGAGGTGACCAAAAACCCAATGGTCACTCTGACAGTGCTCCAGAGTTCCTCTGTGGAGATGGGAGAACCTTCCAGAAGGACAACAATCTCTGCAGCACTCCACCAATCACACCTTTAAGGTAGAGGGCCAAATGGAAGCCACTCCTCAGTAATAGGCATGACAGCCAGCTTGGAGTTTGCCAAAAGGCACCTAATGGACTCTGACCGTGAGAAACCAGATTATCTGGTCTGATGAAACCAAGATTGAACTCTTTGGCCTGAATGCCAAGTGTCACGTCTGGAGGAAGACTGGCACCATCACTACGGTGAAGCATGGTGGTGGCAGCATCAGGCTGTGGGAATGTTTTTCAGTGGCAGAGACTGGAAGACTAGTCAGGATCGAGGGAAATATGAATGGAGCAAAATACAGAAAGATCCTTGATGAAAACCTGCTCCAGAGTGCTCAGGACCTCATACTTGGGTGAACGTTCACCTTCCAACAGGACAACGACCCTAAGCACACAGCCAAGACAAATCAGGAGTGTCTTCGGGACAAGTCTCTGAATCTCCTTGAGTGGCCCAGCCAGAGCCCGACATGAACCTGACGAATATCTCTGGAGAGACCAGAAAATAGCTGCGCAGCGACGCTCCCCATCCAACCTGACACAGCTTGAGAGGATCTGCAGAGAAGATTGGGAGAAACTCCCCAAATACAGGTGTGCCAAGCTTGTAGCGTCATACCCAAGAAGACTCAAGGCTCTAATCGCTTCCAAAGGTGCTTCAACAAAGTAATGAATAAAGGGTCTGAATATTTATGTAAATGTGCAAAAATGTCTAAAAACCTGTTAACGCTTTGTCATCATGGGGTATTGTGTGTAGATTGATGAGGAGGGAAAAAACAATGTAATCTATTTTAGAATAAGACTAACGTAACAAAATGTGAAAAAGCAATCTGAATACTTTCCGAATGCACTGTATATTTATACATATATTACTAATTTCTTCTTCCTTCATTTTCTGGATTTTCACCCACAGCAGCCAATCCACCATTCATTCTTAACTCCAACCCTCCAATGTCCACAGATTAACCCATCTTTCCCAGTGTAATGCCAATTTGTCATTTCCTTTTGCAATTACATCCCTCCATTTTACTGTGATGTCTTACGAGGGTCCTAAAAATCCCTATTTGTAAAGATTTTACTGATATTGCCCTAAAAATAAATACTTTACCCAAGAGTATAATGACATTTCCCATTGACTGATCGTGTTTTTTCAGATCCCCTAACAATACAGTTTGAATCCTGAACAATCATTCCTGGACCTGACTCCAAAAGCAAGCAACTGATGGACAGTACCAGAAAATATTTTCCATAGATTCTGTTTCCACCTGGCAGTCTGCACAAGGCAGACTGTTCAATGCCCCATATTGAGCATTCTTTTTGTAGGAAGTGTAGAGTAATACAGGTGTGCGCTGCTCATGAGAATATCAATAATTGAAATTACCATACCCAGATTCCAGACTGTGCTTATAGATGGGATAATGATGATGAAGATTATGAAAAATGAATTAATTAACAAACAGCTTAATGAGCTATCTGTGTGTGTATGTGTGTACGTGTGTGTGCGCACGCACGCAATAGCGCCTCTGTTGGAGCTGACTGAATCTTTTTAACCATTTCCATTCTACCATATTAAAATTGCCATCACTCTACAACTAAATGCAATCTTTACGAGTAACCTAAAGCTTTGCAATACACCCGTCATGAGCCCTAGACCTGTAGAGGCAATAAATGACATCAACATAATTGAACTCTGACATCAATGCATTTTATACCCATCTTAGCTCAACATAACGCTCCTGCTACACTAAAGTAAACCTAGACTACCTGTATGAGTTAGGCTAACAATAATACGTCTATTGGTGGCTATTCAGGTGACATATCATTTGAAGTAATTTCGGCTTGAATGACACGTCAACTCAGCTATATCAGCAACTCAGATTCATGTACGCAACAAACAATGGTTGAACAATATTTCCCATACAAATTAGTTATAACACATGCATGCACGATATGCAGCAGACTTTACTCTAAACTGTGCCCTTATAGCCTAATTCAGCGTGGTATTTTCATACTTACATCATCTGTGTATGCAGGTGTGATGATGCCGCTGAGCAGTAGCAACAGGACGCTCAGGAGCAGTGGGGAAAAAGTGAGAAAGTATGTCATTTCATTACCTACAGCAGTTCCATACACCGTTGGCGTAAGCCCCGTTTCAGTTGGTTATCTTTGTAACTGTAAAATCGATGCAGCAGCCCCCCTGAATAACTCGCTTTTAGAAATAAGAAGAAATAGCCTACTGCTCGCTATCACTGCGACAGGTTTCTGCACTTTGATAGTTGGTGGAGTAACTCACTATCCGAAGATCCTGCGCGTGGCAAAGATAACCTCCCTCAAGACAGTGCCTTTACCCTTTGAGCCCCATTCACACCTGCGACAGCTAAGTATGTTAAGGCTAATTAATACACCCAAGTCATAGGCTAAAAAGTAGAACCACTGAAATATAATAACAACGAGTGGGACATACAAGCGTCGAAAAAAATATTGTCTATGTTGTGAAAGTGAGTACTGTCAAGTGTAAGAATGAGCGGTGTACAGGTTTACTTGCGGGCTTAAATACCGTAATACTTTGTGACTACGCTTTGAAGTTTATGTTTAGTTTTTAATGAATAATGATAAATAGTGATATGTTTTATATAGTATTATATACGTTTTTCTAAGGTAGCTATATTAATAAATTTGATAATATAAAAATAAACCTGTTAAATGTATTGTCAAATGTAGTTGCGCTCTTTAAGTTCGTTACGGTATGAGGTGCGGGGGCGAAGTGATAGCCTCTATTCTTACTAGCAGTTGTTGAGCTTTAAGTTTTTCTGTTACGTTTTAGACTTGTTGGTTCAACTGTTTGTTGTTTTATTTTCTTCCACAATATGTTTTTCGATTTAAGGAACAAGTGCAAGCGAAAGTACTGGTGGGACTTGAACTTGCACGACGTTTCCTCAACGGGGTCTGACACAGTGATTAAGACTGGGGTAAGCATGTTTTATTGCATAGCAACACCTATTGCCTACAATTAAACTGGATTTGGACGATTCTGTCACCCTAGCTAGGATATGATGGCGTGAGATTTGCTCAATAGTGCCTAGGCCTAATATACATTTAATGGGTGGCATTTGCTACGGTTTCATTCGTTGTCTCTGCCATAACTTCACGACGCGCTCAGTTATATTGTAGTTTAATTGAATTCGCAGGATTATTGCCGAGACACATTTGACCCAATTTGAATATTTCCGAAACATACTCAGACCATGCCTTTCAAATAATTTTTTTACTTGAGTAATTTAGGCTACACACATGTTTGATTCGGTAATTCATTTATTATAGTTTTAATTTTATCTGGACTACTAGCCTATTCGCAGAGGAAGGCTTGGGGGCCTATTTTGTCAACGTAATTCAGTATGCATGTATCACAAAATCTGCATAAATGTCCCCGCAATACTTTACACAAGCACACTTAGATTTATCGTGAATACAGTTACAGTGGTGCACCATTGAGAGCTCGCCAAATGTTGTATACATGCAGAATAGATCAAGTTACTGAAGTTACTGTATAACAGCAATAATAATAAGAGGTCATAATGATGATGATCATCAATATCATCATCATCATCATTGTCATCATCATATCATAATTGTTTGTAGGTTTTGGGGTTTAGCCTAGAAAAAAATGGGGCACAAAAAGTTTTTGGGGGGAAATCTTCAACATGTGATCTAATGACCTGGCTTTCATTTTGATGTTTGAAAATATTCAAACATTGTAGTGATAAAGGGTTTATCTCAGGCTGCCTGTCAATAAACAAGCTTGTTGTGGAATGAGAACTGATCCGCAAAGTCCAACTTGTTCACAGTTCATCAGGTCGAAAAAACGTGTTATGACAATGTTCTGTGTGTGTGTCTGAATTCATCTATACATCCATTCATCCACTCTCTCTACTCAGTAATTTATTGATATTTATTTTAAAAAATGAATTAATGCAGTTTTAATTGCACCTGTTAAGGAGATACATCTGAATCCGTTTAACAAACGGATGATTTTTCAGTTCAGGAATGAATATCTATTTGGTTTCTGAATTGACAACATTTAAATGGAATTGACCCCAACACTTTTACTGTGCATCAATTTACTCTATCTGCCTTCCTATCTGAGAGTATTTTGTCTCTTATCATTGTTTGTTTATATCACAGGAGAGGTCGAGAGGCAGAGTCGCATTGTTGGTGTTACACCAATCAGAGGCAAGGCAGAGGTCATGGGCATGTCTGGAGGCAGGACACGCCCTACGTGGCAGAGATGATGGTCTCTATCTGCTGCACCACCTGGGCCAAAATCTCTCTGGTCAGATTACCAACTCACATCTTATGATGATCCCATTGTCTCATTTTCTCTCATCTCCTTCCATTCTCATCTTCTCCAGCTTTCATCTTCTCCAAATCTCATTTTCCTCATCCTTGGCCAAAAGAACCCATAGTCCCTTCCCAGCATGGTGGCTGGTGGCACTTTAAATCGGAGGACAGGCTCATAATAATGGCTGGAACATAATCAATTGAATGGTATTATCAAACACATGGTTTCCATTCCATTCACTCAGTTCCAGCCATTATTAGGAGCTGTCTTCCCCTCACCATCCTCCTCTGCCCCTTCCCCCAACTAGCACCTTCCACTTTTATGTGTTTGCAGATCTGAAGGAGTCAGACAGGTATAGCAATATAGAGGAAGCTCCCCTGGGTCTATTGGAGGGCTAGGTGTAGGAAACATCCTAATTTTGTTTCTACCCCTATTCATCTCCAATGTTTGGCTTGTCACCAAAAGCACTCACAAACTTCTACAGATGCACAATCGAGAGCATCCTGTCAGGCTGTATCACCGCCTGGTACGGCAACTGCTCCGCCCACAACCGTAAGGCTCTCCAGAGGGTAGTGAGGTCTGCACAACGCATCACCGGGGGCAAACTACCTGCCCTCCAGGACACCTACACCACCCGATGTCACAGGAAGGCCATAAAGATCATCAAGGACAACAACCACCCGAGCCACTGCCTGTTCACCCCGCTATCATCCAGAAGGCGAGGTCAGCACAGGTGCATCAAAGCTGGGACCGAGAGACTGAAAAACAGCTTCTATCTCAAGGCCATCAGACTGTTAAACAGCCACCACTAACATTGAGTGGCTGCTGCCAACACACTGACTCAACTCCAGCCACTTTAATAATGGGAATTGATGGGAAATGATGTAAAATATATCACTAGCCACTTTAAACAATGCTACCTAATATAATGTTTACATACCCTACATTATTAATCTCATATGTATATGTATATACTGTACTCTATATCATCTACTTCATCCTTATGTAATACATGTATCACTAGCCACTTTAACTATGCCACTTTGTTTACATACTCATCTCATATGTATATACTGCACTAAATACCATCTACTGTATCTTGCCTATGCCGCTCTGTACCATCACTCATTCATATATCTTTATGTACATATTCTTTATCCCCTTACACTTGTGTCTATAAGGTAGTAGTTTTGGAATTGTTAGCTAGATTACTTGTTGGTTATTACTGCATTGTCGGAACTAGAAGCACAAGCATTTCGCTACACTCGCACTAACATCTGCTAACCATGTGTATGTGACAAATAAAATTTGATTTGATTTGATTTGTTGGGTCATTGCACTGTTGAAAACAAAGTCCCACTAAGCCCAAACCAGATGGGATGGTGTATTTCTGTAGAATGCTGTGGTATCCATGCTGGTTAAGTATGCCTTGAATTCTAAATAAATCACAGACCCCCACAGCATAACACCTCCTCCTCCATGCTTTACGGTGGGAAATACTCATGCGGAGATCATCCGTTCATCCACACCACGTCTAACAAAGACAAGACGGTTGGAACCAAAAATCTCCAATTTGGACTCCAGACCAAAGGACGCATTTCCAGCGGTCTAATGTCAATTGCTCCTGTTTCTTGGCCCAAGCAAGTCTCTTCTTATTATTGGTGTCCTTTAGTAGTGGTTTATTTGCAGCAATTTGACCATGAAGGTCTGATTCATGCAGTCTCCCCTGAACAGTTGATGTTGAGATGCGTCTGTTACTTGAACTCTGTGAAGCATTCACAAAGGCCATCAATTTCTGCATCAATGGGCTGCAATTTCTGAGGCTAGTAACTCTAATGAACTTATCCTCTGCAGCAGAGGTACCTCTGGGTCTTCCATTTCTGTGGCGGTCCTCATGAGAGCCAGTTTCATCATAGCGCTTGATGGGTTTTGCGACTGCACTTGAAGAAACTTTAGAAGTTCTTGACATTTTACTGATTGAAGTAATGTAATGGACTGTTGTTTCTCCTTGCCTATTTGAGCTGTTCTTGCCATAATATGAACTTGGTCTTTAACCAAATAGGGCTATCTTCTGTATACCCCCCTGCTTTGTCACAACACAACTGACACAATTAACTTCTAAGAAGGTACACCAGATAATTTAAATGCATTGCTGGTGACTACTCCATGAATTTGGTTGCGAGAATGCCAAGAGTGTGAAGAATCTCACATATGAAACATATTTTGATTTGTTTAACACTTTTTTGGTAGCTACGTGATTTCATGTGTTATTTAATAATTTTGATGTCTTCACTCTAATTCTACAATTTAGAAAATATATATTTTTTAAATTAAGAAAAACCCTTGAATGAGTAGGTGTTCTAAAACTTTTGACCGGTAGTGTAAGTGTGTACGCAAATCATTAGCTATCTACCTATTACATTAATTGTACAAAAATATAATAGCTAACGTTAGCTAGCTGAGCGCTAGCCAGTCAGTGGCGCTGACAGATTGAAACTGGTATCAACAAAATTCATTTCACTCTATCCCATACAACATGACATTACTATCTGGGCATCATTTAGCTAATAACATGTTAACATTTATTAGGAAGTTGAATTATTACGTTAGACACTAACCGGCCAACTTTGTTAGGTAGCTAGCTAGATATCTTGGTGTCCATTTTTCAATAGATGTTTCTAATTGTCCTGATTGGTCATCAATGGTTACTGGTCTTGGAACTTGTTGCCAAGGTTTGCCACAGATTCAAATTGAATCTTGAGAGAATTGTCTGCCAGAAAAAAACCTTTGGCGAACTGTTTACCACTAGTGGCAATAAATATTTTTGTTGCCAAAGATTTGTCGCAGATTCACCACTAGTGGGAAACATTTGCAAGCTTCTGTCAACATTTGGTGCCACACTATTTAGTTTTCAGCAAATTTACCACAAAGTTGTGGAAGTTTGCTGCAACAAATTCATTTTTTAAGGGTTCAGTCCAGTAAAAAAAATAAGCAAATGATTATGCTCACTCAGCCGTGCTTCAAAAGTAATTCAACAAATTATCTATTACCAGTCTGATCATACACCTAAAATGTTTAAATGTAATTTCAAAATGGTTTTAAAAGAACAACATTGGTAGGGCAATTCAAGTGTAGCCAATATGCAGTGATAATGTATTGGGCCTATAGCCTACTGCACAAACCTCATTACGACAGAACAGTTTTTAATGGGTAATATTGCATAGGCTTACAATTTTTTTAAATCATGTTTAAAAAAAACATGAGTGGTAGATCTTGTCTTGCATTTTGATTAAGAAAGTTAGCTTGCAGCTGTTAAGACATTTCCTGAATAGGACATCATGTGTGGATTGCAGATGAAAGGGTCTAGCTTTTTGGGTGCTTTTATTCAAACCTGGATTCAAATACAGATAATTTGTAATACTCTATCTGGGCTTGATTGAGCCTGCGTGGTACAATGGAACCTATAGAATAGTCAAAAAGGTGAAAACCCTGCCCATTTGGCACTCCAAGTAGACAAGAGCAAACGCTAAAAGATATCAAATGGTTTTGAACCCAGGTCTGCTTTTCTTTACTTCTGAAACCAACTGGTGCAAACACGGGCCCTACCTTTAATGTCTTATCTTCTACAGGTGGCTTGTGCTAATGGTCGTTGCTAGACAGACCGTAATGGGGGTGAGTGAGTGGTTTCTCCGAAATATATCATAGGTTACGTTACCTAATGACACAGGGATACTTTAGGCCAGAGTGATAAAATACAGGTTAATGACTGTTTACTTGCTTTATGTGCTTTATCCTTTAAATTACAGTGATTGTTAACGTTCATTGATGTGCATGCTAACCTCACAATGTCACTGGATCTGTCCTGTTACTACTATATATGAAGTAGAAGGAAGTCTCATCATGCTTTGACCCTTTAACCTCCACTTTCTGTCGAGTGTTTAGCATTTGGTTCGGACCAGGCCTGTGTCCCAATAATATGTCCTTTCTCCTGAATTGCATAGCTACGGGAAGTAGGGGTGCTGCTTCACCCCCTGAAAAATCGGAATAAAAAAACCAATATTAATTTCCTTTACTAGTCCTGTATTAGAAGAACGATATAGCCATTTGTAGCGTGGGCAAAAAATTCTAAGCACCCCCACTCCCAAACATCTGCAGAATTGTACACTTGTTCACTTCCCATCATGGATTTATCGAGGAAATTACTGATTTATGAAATAGACTGGAAACTCCTTCTAGCCCAGCGTTTCCCAAACTCGATCCTCGAACCACAAGGGGTGCTCATTTACTTGTTTTGCCCTAACACTACACAGCTGATTTAAATGATCAAAGCTTGATGATTAGGAGATTATTTGAATCATCTGTGTAGTGCTACGGCAAAAAACAGGGACGCAACATTGGTTTTAGAAGTGGGGGGGAATAAATTGTTTTTGTTTTTTAATCCAGTCAGATAAACACTCCAAACAGACTGCTCGGAGGCATCCGCATGGTCCTAAAGCACACCATTGCCTGTTTTGTATCACATTCCAATGATAAAACTGGGGGGGACAAAAATGCAATTTCAGAATGTAGGGAGGACATGTCCCCCTTGTCCCTGGCAAAAACACAAAACGTGTACCCCTTTGGGGTCCCTAGGACCGAGTTTGGGAAACCCTGCTCTAGCCCATGCCTACACAAATCAAACGCTTTTACATTTGTGGGGAGAAGTGTACATGTGTACACCTCAGGGGAAAGGGACACAGGGCTGCTTGGCACTCTGCTTTTCTCAATACTCAATGCATTATGGTAATGTTGGGCCAAAAAGTTAGTTTCTCCCCCACCACAGCACTTTTTCTTTTCTTAATTCGAACAGGGACTCTTTCACAAGGGAGCCCTGCACATACAATTCATGAGACAAAAGCAAATCAATGTAAAACAAACTAAATACAGCACAACACACATATTCATTCAAAATAAAAAGTCAGGGCTATACAATTCTGACTTTCAAGGACCAATGTAATGCTGGTTTTCTTTTCTAACAGGTATAGCCTCATATAGCCTCG
The DNA here is from genome assembly GCF_018296145.1 of Oncorhynchus tshawytscha. Taxonomy (NCBI): domain Eukaryota; kingdom Metazoa; phylum Chordata; class Actinopteri; order Salmoniformes; family Salmonidae; genus Oncorhynchus; species Oncorhynchus tshawytscha. The sequence goes on from NC_056445.1 coordinate 1,052,348, forward strand.
TACGAACCAACCTGTAAACTGTCGAGATCAAGATGGTTCGTACGAGGCTGTTGGCCATGTCGTTCATTGGTCTTTGGCAATTGTCATTCATTTGTCATTGGACATTGTCATTTGCCCAAGTAAAGTCACACTGTCGGGGTTGCATGCATGGGACAAATTGGTTGCCTTGGAGAGTTGGCATATTACATGAGATGTTGTTTTGTGTGTGTTTTGATGGTGTATCAGGGCAAAAGGGTGTATGAGTATTCATAAATTTTACACAAAACTACCCTAGATCTTTCCACCAATATCGCTGCATATCCAAGATGCATATCCAAGACGCTTAGATAGATTTGCAAGTACATGTTTGTGTGTGGCGTGTGTGCGTTAGATGGATACAGAACATTACTTCTGATCTTAGATAGAACGTCTCATGGATATGCATGCACATTCTTTTTTTGCATATGAAAACCAAGCAATGAGAGTTGGAGGCTAATCTTAAATCAAAAGGAGAGATAACTGCACCTCTGTCTGCATGCCTGGCCGGCGCTGGGTTTACATAACCCCACCGGAATGTGGTAACACCATCAACACAAACAAGATTGGGGAAAAATATCAATCCATCTCACAGGAGTCCCTCTAGGCATAACACAACAGTGCTTATAGCCTTCTCGTTCCATATACCTGCATTGAGTGTGTGTTTGTGTGCATGCGTGTGACATGATTTGTGTCTGTGCGGAGGTCTGAGATCTTTACCAGGTCAGTATTTCATGCTGGTTGTGTTAAGAGTGCATCCTGTTTCATCCTGTCCATTGTATTCTGATCAGAGTGGTTGAATGAGACAGAGAGCGAGAGAAAGTGAGAAACAGAGAGACAGAGTGAGAGTACGACAGATAGAGACCTACAGCAGATCTATAGCAGCACCTAGATATTCTGCACAGATTCTGTCAGACCCTGGGCCCTGACAGTAAATCTAAGTAAGACTAAAAGAATGGTGTTACAAAAAAGATCCAGTTGCCAGAACCACAAATACAAATCATTGCTCTTTATGGTTGTGAAGTCTGGGGTCTACTCACCAACCAATAATTCACACAATGGGACAAACACCAAATTGATATTCTGCATGCAGAATTCTCCAAAAATATCCACAGTGTGTAACGTAAAACACCAAAATACAGCATGCAGAGCAGATTTAGGCCGATAACCGCTAATGATCAAAATCCAGAAAAGAGACGTTCTACAGCCATCTAAAAGGAAGCAACCTGGAGAAGAGCCCCTAAGCAAGCTGGTCCTGGGGCTCTGTTCACAAACACAAACAGACACCACAGAGCCCCAAGACACCAACACAATTAGACCCAACCAAATCATGAGAAAACAAAAAGATAATTACTTGACACATTGGAAAGAATTTACAAAACAACAGAGCAAACTACAATGCTATTTGGCCCTAAACAGAGTACACAGTGGCAGAATACCTGACCACTGTGACTGACACAAAATTAAGGAAATCTTTGACTATGTACAGACTCAGTGAGCATAGCCTTGCTATAGAGAAAGACCGTAGGCAGACCTGGCTGGAGAGAGAGAAGACAGGCTATGTGCACACTGTCCACAAAATGAGGTGTAAACTGAGCTGCACTTCCTAACCTCCTGCCAAATGACCATATTAGAGAAATATATTTTCCTCAGATTACACCCACAAAGAATACAAAAACAAATCCAATTTTGATAAACTCCTGTGTCTATTGGGTGAAATACCACAGTGTGAAATCACAGCAGCAAGATTTATGACCTGTTGCCACAAGAAAAGGGCAACCAGTGAAGAACAAACACCATTGTAAATACAACCTATGTTTATTTATATTCCCTTTTGTACTTTAACTATTTGCACATCATTACCACACTGTAGACATATGACATTTGAAATGTCTTTATTCTTTTGGAACTTTTGTGAGTGTAATGTTTACTATACATTTTTTATTGTTTATTTTACTTTTGTTTCTTATCTATTTCACTTGCTCAGTCAATGTAAACATATGTTTCCCATGCCAATAAAGCCCCTTAAAATGAAATTCAAATTGAATTGAGACAGAGAGGAGAGAGGGTTGAGAGACTAGGGAGAGAGAGAGAGAAGAGAGAGTTACACATAGCGTGTTCTACTATAGTTTTGAGTGCTTCTATTCACTTTCAAATGGACAACTGAGTTTTAGGAAATGTAGTTTTGTCCGTGTCCATTTAAATTGAGTAGAAAAACGCGAGTTAAAGAATGATCACTTCTTCAACTCGTGTCCTATCCCGGAGCGCGAGTAAATAACATGACAAAGCTGCTCCTGAATGTACTACCTCAGGACATGAAAATTGATTCTATCGTAGTCCACGTGAGTTTTAATGAAATTAAGAGCTGATTGGCTCTGCTAGACACTAGCATAAGACCCATCATATCTGGCCCTGTGCCCTCTCTGAATCATGGAATTGAACGCTTTAGCAGGATTCTTTCTTTTCACAATTGGCTACGTGATTTTTCGCTACCTTTTGGAAACAAAACACGTTTAATAAGGAGGATGGGATCCACCCAAATCTTTTGGGTTCCTGGATCCTTTCACAGCATTATAAGGCAGTGTTGAGACAATGACTTATCAATGACCCAAGCCCAGCTCAGCTAATCCCTACCATTGTGACGCTGAGTTGTCATAATGCTTCAGCAAATGTACATTACACCAGGGGCATTGGCCGACATAATGTAAGTGATATCAACAGAGAGGTATATGTTCTGGGTGATTTAAATATTGACTAAATATTAAATCTTCATCGAGCTGCCCACTCAGCTTCAAACTGTAACCAGTGCCAGCAACCTGGTTCTAATGAAGACATCAAAACTATGAAATAACATATATGGAATCATGTAGTAACCAAAAAAGTGTAAAACAAATACATTTTATATTTGAGATGTTTCAAAGTAGCCACCCTTTTCCTTGACAGTTTTGCACACTTTGCATTCTCTCAACCAGCTTCACGAGTTAGTCACCTGAAAAGCATTTCAATTAACAGGTGTGCCTTGTTGAAAGTTAATTTGTGGAATTTCTTTCCTTCTTAATGCATTTGAGCCAATCAGTTGTCTTGTGACAAGGTGGGGGTGGTATACAGAAGAAAGGCATATTTGGGAAAAGACCAAGTCCATATTATGGCTAGAACAGCTCAAATTAGCATTTGTTTTTCAACAGGACAATGACCCAACACACCTCCAGGCTGTGCAAGGGCTATTTGACTAAGAAGGAGGGTGATGGAGTGCTGCATCAGATGACCTGGCCTCCACAATCACTGACCTCAACCCAATTACCCAATTGACATGGTTTGGGATTAGTTGGACCACAGAATGAAGGAAAAGCAGCCAACATGTGCTCAGCATGTGTGGAAACTCCTTCAAGACTGTTGGAAAACAATTCCAGGTGAAGCTGGTTGAGAGAATGTCGAGAGTGTGCCATGCTGTCATCAAGGCAAAGGGTGGCTACTTTGAAGATTCTAAAATATAAACTGTATTTTGATTCGTTCAACACTGGTTTTGGTTACTACATGATTCTTTATGTGATATTTAATAGTTTTGATATCTTAACTATTATTCTACAATGTAGAAAATAGTAAAATGAAGAAAAAGCCTTGAATTAGTAGGTGTGTCAACTTTTGAATGGTACTGTATGTGCAATTTAAGCATTTTCAGTTAGGATTTTTTTTATCAGACCCATATTGTACCCATACTGTATAATTAAATTAATGCAGCATTGCGTGAATCTTCCAGAAACATTGCTGCCACATTGTGTCTGTATGCCTGAGCTCCCAACAGTGCCCATGGCATTGTGCTTTATGCTGGATCGGCTGTGTGTCTTTCCAATTCTCATGGTTAATCATACACTGTCTTTTCAAAGGCTTGTAATTTTGCATTAATTCATCATGATTAAACTTAAATGAATTACTTCAATATATTAAGTACTGATCCTGGTTTGTGGCTGTACTTGTATATTGCTGTGTCCGAAATCTGTCTTGCCTACTTATGAAAATTAAATACGGTGTACTAATTGTACTACAAACTAATTAGAAAGTACTCTGTCGTAGAAATGTATGCCGTAAGCAACAAATATTAACATACTAGCCTCATCCATGCTGAGAATGCACCATTCATTCATTTTGGCACAGCCCGTCTCCTTATCCCCTTATCTGATGCAGTGAATCCGTACTTGTTGAAAAGCCTAAATAATTTAGACTTTCTGGCATTTAAAGCTTACTCAATTGTCGAAGTTTCAAAGTCGAAGTGTACTATAAATGTTGATTTCCTATTTGTGCAACGGCATACTCAATCAGTGCTGTTTAGAACGCAAATACAGGTATTCGGACAGGCCTAGTGTGTGTATAGTAGGGGAAGCATGGCTGTCACTCATGCGTCCACTCTCGTACCCCAGAACGCTTATCTGTCTCATGTAACTGGGTTTGAGAGCAAGGCATGCGGACACTCTGATCAGGGAGAGAGCCAATCAGCCTCAACATCTCTAATGCCACACAGGTGATGTCATCAAGACCATATAAACCATTAGGTCCTATATAAACCACTACCAGATCCATTGAAATGTGTGTCTAAATTCACAGCCACTGTGTGTGTGTCTGTGTGTGTGTGGGCTCTGTTGTTGATAGTTGTTGGCAGTGCTACAGTGCATTCGGAAAGTATCAGATCCCTTTCCTTTTCCACATTTTGTTATGTTACAACCTTATTTTAAAATTGATTTTTAAAATGGATTTTAAATCATCAATCTACACACAATACCCCATAATGACAAACTGAAAACAGTTTTTTTTTTTTTTGCAAATGTATTCAAATATTAATTTACATTGAATAGGCCTTTATTGTAGAGTGGCCAGACGGAAGCCACTCCTCAGTAAAAGGCAAATGATAGCCTGCTTGGAGTTTGCCAAAAGGCAACTGTCATGAAGTTGGCCTGGGGGTTAGGTTTATGACAGTCATAAATACCTCTTCCCCCCTTTTTCCTCTCTACCCTACTGAGGTTACATTTGCAAAACCCTTGGTTAACATAGAGATTCTGGGAACGTCAGAATATGGGGGGAAATGAACTATATTCTGGTAATCCAACCAATGGAATATATGTGGTGGTACTTAATGAATATGATGTCAGTTCGGTTGTCATCTGAGACATTCTCATCAATGATAAGATGACATAAACTCTACAGTGGAAAGTCTACACAGAGTTATCGGATTCACATGGAATTGTTGTTCAATTTAAATGTTTGAATATGAAATTATTTGTGAGGGGATGAAATGTGATTTTAGCTCCTAAAATGTGAGATGTGGTTTTCATAAGATAGGGCTGCTCACTCAGTGGCCCGCCCACGTGAAGATACAGAGGTTGTAAACTATGAAACACACCCCCTTTCTCCCTTCCTATATAAAGCCTTGACGACAATAGAACTTCCTGTTCCGGGGATGTAGGACGACGGTCCTATGTCAAAATGGTTCAGATAATAACTACAGAACGAGGCCAACATCAGCGTGAGCCTTGGTTGCGAATGGTATGAACTTTGAACTCTTATTCACTACAGAAGTGATACCTCCTAGCCGTTGAGTTAGCAACCGCAGCTGCAAACGCAGGTTAGGAAGGAACAGACAGAGTTTCCCGTTTTGACCACCAGAGACATTCTTCAAAGGACTCGATTGGGCAACACGGCCTTCCATCTACCACCAACCTACCGAAGCGCAGCTCAGAGTAAATATTTATTGCATTTTCCTTTTCCAAATGGGCGGTAATTTAGAATGCATACGATACTGTATTTACGATAGCACAGCTTCTCCCCTTTGTTCCTCAGTCTTCCCGATCTTTCACTCAACCCAGCCCCTTTTCTTTTGTGTATCAAGCTGTCATATCTGTTCCGCCCGCTAGGGACGTTTTCCTTTATGACGTAATTTGTTATCAAGTTATGATGAATTGTGTGTATGTGTAATTCTGTGTGATTAGTTAGGTATTTAGTAAATAAATAATTAAACGCAATTTTGTATTGCTGATTCAACTTGTTAGCCAGGATTCGTGCAGATAAAAGAATTTACAACTTTCAGATGAAACTGAATTAAGGTGACGATTGATATTGACTACTATTGATGTAAAATATTACTAGGTCTTTGAGACTTTATTTGGAAGATAACAGCTCTATAAATATTATTTTGTGGTGCCCGACTCTCTAGTTAATTACATTTACATTAGATTTAGCTCAATCAGGTGATATTAATTGCGGAGAAATTATTTTATAGAATAGCACGTCTTATCACTTAATCTGGCATAGCCAAAGACACAACATACCTGGACTTTCAGACCATGAGAAACAAGATTCTCTGGTCTGTTTAAACCAAGATTGAACTTGAATGCCAAGCGTCACGTCTGGAGGAAACCTGGCACCATCCCTACAGTGAAGCATGGTGGTGCAGCGTCAAGGTGTAGGGATATTTTTCTGCAGCAGGGAGACTTGTCAGGATCGAGGGACAGATGAATGGAGCAAAGTAGAGAGAGATGCTTGACCTGCTCCAGAGCGCTGAGGACCTCAGACTGGGGCGAATGTTTACCCTCCAACAGGACAACGACCCTAAGCACACAGCCAAGACAACGCAGGAGTGGCTTCTGAACAAGTCTCCAGCCAGAGACCGGACTTGAACACGATCAAATATCTCTGGAGAGACCTAAAAATACTGTTCAGCGATGCTCCCCATCCAACCTGACAGAGCTTGAGAGGATCTGCAGAGAAGAATGTGAGAAACTCCCCAAATACAGGTGTGCCAAGCTTGTAGCGTCATACCCAAGAATACTTGAGGCTGTAATGGCAGCCAGATTTTTGAGGGGAAAAAAACACATTTACTCCATTTCAGAATAAGACTGTACCGTGAGAAAATGTTGGAAAAAGTCAAGTGGTCTGAATATTTTCCGAATGCACTGCATCTGAGTCTCTCCCTCCAGGAGACTGATGGCAGTAGTTGCGGTAGTAATCAAACCTTGTGCAGGTGCTGTTCTGCTCCATCCTCTTATGTCAACAAGCAGCTCATCACTACCTCTTCTCCTCTCCTTTCCCCTTCAACCCTTCCCCAAACTGTCGATGTAAAGAACATACCTGGGTCATGCTCATTAGGACATCCAACTGATTTAAAAAATAATAATTTTGCAATGGACAACAGGTGGTTCAGTTAGTCCCTCCTTTTCAGTCTGTTTTCTTCAAATCCATACCTGTACTGAACTTCTCTTTGCTACAAGAGTCACTATATATATACAAAAGTATGTGGACACCCCTTGAAATTGGTGGATTCGGCTATTTCAGCCAAACCCATTGCTGACGGGTGTATAAAATTGAGCACACAGCCATGTAATCTCCAGAGACAAACATTTGCTGTAGAATGGCCTCACTTAAGAACTCAGTGACTTTCAACGTGGCACTGTCATAAGATGCCACCTTTCCAACAAGTCAGATCTTGTTAGAAATTATGTTGGTGATGGTCACTATCATGAGGAGCTGACCTGCATCTCCTTGCATTCCCTTGGTTTCCTTGGATCCTGAGGGGCCACATGTTTTTGTGGAACTGGGGTGTCCTGAGACCCCCATCATCCCCAAAGCTCCTCTCTCACCTGGACGACACAACAGCAGGTTTTGAGTCAATTTGAATTGAAGTCAGTTAGTTCAGTAAGTAAAGTAAAATTCATTAAATTATATATTTTTTCTTTCAGTTACTTCTCAATAAACCGAAAAGGAGAAACTATTCATTTCAAACGTTTATCCATAAAAAAATATATTATTCAAATCACTTCTGGCACGATTCAGACTTGTATGCCTTTCCTACATGTTTTGATTTAAGCACTTCCCAGTAGTTGGTATACAGACATACCTTAGGCTGGTGTAGCTCCCATGTACAAGCTGAATAAATGTAATTCAACTGCTGGAAACTCTCCCAACATATTTTCATTCAATAGGGTTTTAAGTACATTTATGTAAAGGCATCCCTTTAAATACAATGTACCATTAATTAGAATTGGTGGATTCGGAAAATTCAGCCAGACCGGTTGTTGACAGGTGTATTAAATCTCGCACATCTCCACACAATTTCCATAGACAAACACTGTAAGTAGAATGGCCTTACTGGAGAGCTCAGTGACTTTCTGCTTGGCACTGTCATAGGATGCCACCTTTCCAACAAGTCAGTTTGTAAAATTTCAGCCCTGTTAGAGTTGCCGCGGTCAACTGTAAGAGCTGTTATTGTGAAGTGGAAACATCTAGAAACAACAATGGCTCAGCCGCAATGTGTTAGGCAACACAAGCTCACAGAACAGGACCGATGAGTGCTGAACCGCGTAGAGCATAAACATCGTCTGTCCTCAGTTGCAACACTCACTACCAAGTTCCAAACTGCCTCTGGAAGCAACGTCAGCACAAGAACTGTATGTCGGGAGCTTCACGAAATGGGTTTCCATGGCCGATCAGCCTCACACAAGCCTAAGATGACCATGCGCAATGCCAAGCGTTGTCTGGAGTGGTGTGAAACTCGCCACCACTGGACTCCAGAACAGAGGAAACGCATTCTCTGGAGTGATGAATCATGCTTCACCATCTGGCAGTCCGATGGATGAATCTAGGTTTGATGGATGCCAGGAGAACGCACCTATGCATAGTGCCAACTGTAAAGTTTGGTGGAGGAGGACTAATGGTCTGGGGCTGTTTTTCAGAGTTCGGGCTAGCTCCCTTAGTTCCAGTGAAGGGAAATCTTAACGCCACAGCATACAATGACATTATAGATGATTCTGTGCTTCCAACTTTGTGGCAACAGTTTGGGGAAGACCCATTCCTGTTTCAGCATGACAATGCCCCCTGTGCACAAAGCGAGGTCCATACAGAAATGGTTTGTCGAGATCGTTGTGAAAGAACTTGACTGGCCTGTACAGAGCCCTGACCTCAACCCCATCGAACACCTTTGGGATGAATTGGAAGGCCGACTGCAGGCCAGGCTTAATCACCCAACATCAATGCCTGAGCCACTGTTGTATCAATATGTTTTGACCATGACAGTTTAGTCACCTCAACTTGCTCAATTTCCCCATTATTTATTACAAGATTTAGTTAAGGTTTAGGGTTTAGTGAAGTTCTTTCAGCAACAGAATATGATCGATAATGTCAAAAGCCACACTTAAGTCTAACAAAACAGCCCCCACAGTTTCTCTCAGCCACAGTTTCTGAAATGCATTCCAGGTGACTACCTCATGAAGCTGTTTGAGAGAATGCCAAGAGTGTGCAAAGCTGTCATCAAAGCGTGGCTACTTTGAATAATCTCAAATATAAGAACCCGATGATCACTCTGAAAGATCCAGAGTTCCTCTGTGGAGATGGAGAACCTTCCAGAAGGACATCCGTCTCTGCAGCACTCCATCAATCAGGCCTTTATAGTAGAGTGGCCAGACGGAAGCCACTCCTCAGTCAAAGGCACATGACAGCCCACTTGGAGTTTGCAAAAAGGCACCGAAAGCACTCTCAGGCCATGAGAAGTCAAGATTGAACTTTGAATGCCTGAATGCTGAGCGCCACGTCTTGAGGAAACCTGGCACCATGAAGTATGGTGGTGGCAGCATCATGCTGTAGGGATGTTTTTCAGCGGCAGGGAATTGGAGACTAGTCAGGGTCGAGGGAAAGATGAACAGAGCAAAGTAGAGAGCGATCCTTGATGAAAACCTGCTCCAGAGCACTCAGGACCTCAGACTGGTGCAAATGTTAACCTTCCAACAAGATAACGACCTTAAACACACAGACAAGACATCGAAGGAGTTTGAATTTCCTTGAGTGGCTCAGCAAGAGCCCAGACTTGAACCCGATCTAACATCTCTAGAGAGACCTGAAAATTGCTGTGCAGCGACGCTTCTCATCCAACCTGACACTGTCAAAGCTGCTTCAACAAAGTACTGATTAAAGGGTCTGAATACTTATGTAGATTTCTAAAAACATGTTTTTGCTTGGTCCATATGTGGTATTGTGTGTAGATTGATGAGGAAAAACAACAATTTAATCAATTTTAGAATAAGGCTGTAACATAGCAAAATGTGAAAAAACTCAAAGGGTCTGAATAATTTACAAATGCACTGTTTGTATGTCATTCAACCGTTTTAACCCTCATAAGTCTGCCGGCCCAGATGGCATCCCTAGCCATGCCCTCAAAGTATGAGCAGACCAGCTGGCAGTTGTGTATTTGGACATTTTCATCTCTCTCTAGCTCAGGGCGTTACCTCCTGTTCTTCGACTACAGCTCGGTCTTCAATACCATAGTGCCCTTTAAGCTCACTACAAAGCTCACAGCCCTGGGAATGAACTCCTCTCTATGCAATTGGGTCCTGGGCTTCCTGACGGGCTGTCCCCAGGTGGTGAAGGTAGGCAATGTTACCTGCTTGCTTCTCAACACCGGGACCCCACAAGGGTGCGTCCTCAGTCCCCTCCTGTACTCCCTGTATACCCACAACTGCAAGGACTCGTACAGTTCGAACTCCGTCCTCAAGTTCAACTATTGGGTGCACACTGCCTGCCCTCCAGGACACCTACAACATCACATGTCGCATGAAGACCCCTCGCCCCCCTGAGTAGTGGTGTGCTGGCGCTCCAACCATAAATATTTTACAAAATCTAGAAAGGTTGCTCAGTTCTTGGAGTGTGTCACTGAATTGTTGAGAACAAAAGGTTCAAATTAAATACATTCAATAGTCCTTAATGCTGGTTTGAAAGTAAATGAAAATGGTGTTTTCTGTAGAAAATTGTGTTTTCTGTTTTCTGTAGAGAATCTGTAGGGGGAAGATTCATTGGGAATCTGAATCCAGGCAAGAGACAAGGTCAAGGTCACACACCTTTTTATGAACTACAGACAAGACACTAGCAACTAATTTATGACAGCTATGGTAGAGAAATATTGAGAGCATATGTAATCCACAGAGCAAACATTACACTACAAGGACCAGAGCTGTGTGGCACACACTCACAGACACTGACTTTGACCTCTCTCCTCGATTTCCGCAATAAGTAACGGTTTTGCCTCTCGACACCTCAACACATTCTTACATCTGTGACAAAACACACTCTAGCTGACACACCTGTTGTTATGTATGATTTGTGTGGTAAATACAGGTAAATGCTTTGATGTTATGTATGAGTTGTTTAAATGTTGAGTTGGAACCACTACTTGTGCTGATGGTGGGTGCACTGGTCAAGGCCTGGTAAGAGGCTGTAGGAGCTACTAACTTGCTGTATCTGAGTTGGTCACTGGCCTGTTTGCAGAGGCCTGGTGAGAGGCTGTAGGATTGACTAGCTAAGTTGTATTTGGACAGTTGGGGCGCGGCTGTAATTCGCTTTGCTAGCCTCCATGACCGGGCTCACACAATGGCTGTTGTGACATGGACTCAGTGGGAATCAGGGGTCTTAGTGATTTTCACAGGCCTGCGAGCTGGGAGAAAGACGGGCACAACAGCGTGTTCAGCACTGAGCTTCTGTCACATCCACTCTGAACACGCCAGTCAACACCGGCTCTATTTCCTAGAGCTGCACACACTCCCACTAAGACAAATACACACACAAGTAGACACCCACGCATACAGTACATGTTCCCCGTCATACGCTTTTCAAATCCAGACACAAACACTCTCACAATGTAGTTTAATTCACTAGCATAACATTACAGTTTTATTCAAGTAAAACACACTTTTACACTCACACTGTATGACTGTATCCACTAGGGTATTGGTTGACACTATGGCTAGAGTGTGTGTGTGGGAACAGCCTACTACAGTATAAACTAAGTCAGAGCTGTGCCTCCCTGGTATAGACCTTGACTCATAGATATAGAACAACTTCCTACTTCACTCTTATGGGTTGCTACACCCACTATGGCTGCCATTCCACCATCACAGAAAATGTACTTGAATGGGAATTTCTCCTAGTAATTATATTTCTCTGCCTCTAGACCATGGCGACTAGAGACTAGACTCTAGAATCAGACAGAAAATATGGATCAATATTTTAATCAGTGTGTGTGTGTGTGTGTGTGTGTGTGTGTGTGTGTGTACTTGCTACCTGTGACTTGAATGGGTCACACCCTAATTACAAAGTCTTCTGACTATGCAAAACCATTATATTGACTTATTGAATGTCTTCGAATGCATCATTTAATCTTTATAGGGATTACTGCCACCACCAATCAGTCACAGAAATAACCTGTACTGTATGTTGTCACAGTCTGTTTTTTACCAGGTTTGGTTGTCTGCAAAGCGATAATCTCGGTTAACCCAGAACTAAAATCTTGAGCAATTTGGTCAGATGCTTATATTTCTGTTGTCTGTCCACGAGAGATTAAATAGGAGAAGAAAGCAAATAATCCTATACTAGATGTTAGTACTCTTGTTATATACTGAAAAATATATATAAACGTAACATGCAAAAATGTAAAAGATTTTACTGAGTTACAGTTCGTATAAGGAAATCAGTCAATTTAAATAAATTCATTAGGCCCTAATCTATGGATTTCACATGACCAGGAATAAATATATGCATCTGTTGGTCACATATACAGTGCCTTGCGAAAGTATTCGGCCCCCTTGAACTTTGCGGCCTTTTGCCACATTTCAGGCTTCAAACATAAAGATATAAAACTGTATTTTTTTGTGAAGAATCAACAACAAGTGGGACACAATCATGAAGTGGAACGACATTTATTGGATATTTCAAACTTTTTTAACAAATCAAAAACTGAAAAATTGGGCGTGCAAAATTATTCAGCCCCTTTACTTTCAGTGCAGCAAACTCTCTCCTGAAGTTCAGTGTGGATCTCTGAATGATCCAATGTTGACCTAAATTACTAATGATGATAAATACAATCCACCTGTGTGTAATCAAGTCTCCGTATAAATGCACCTGCACTGTGATAGTCTCAGAGGTCCGTTAAAAGCGCAGAGAGCATCATGAAGAACAAGGAACACACCAGGCAGGTCCGAGATACTGTTGTGAAGAAGTTTAAAGTTTAAAATCTACAATGGAATGGTTCAAAAATAAACATATCCAGGTGTTAGAATGGCCAAGTCAAAGTCCAGACCTGAATCCAATCGAGAATCTGTGGAAAGAACTGAAAACTGCTGTTCACAAATGCTCTCCATCCAACCTCACTGAGCTCGAGCTGTTTTGCAAGGAGGAATGGGAAAAAATTTCAGTCTCTCGATGTGCAAAACTGATAGAGACATACCCCAAGCGACTTACAGCTGTAATCGCAGCAAAAGGTGGCGCTACAAAGTATTAACTTAAGGGGGCTGAATAATTTTGCACGCCCAATTTTTCAGTTTTTGATTTGTTAAAAAAGTTTGAAATATCCAATAAATGTCGTTCCACTTCATGATTGTGTCCCACTTGTTGTTGATTCTTCACAAAAAAATACAGTTTTATATCTTTATGTTCGAAGCCTGAAATGTGGCAAAAGGTCGCAAAGTTCAAGGGGGCCGAATACTTCCGCAAGGCACTATACCTAAAAAATGGTCAGTATCTGGTGTGACCATCATTTGCTCATGCAGCGCGACACATCTCCTTCGCATGGAGTTGATTGTGCCTGTGGAATGTTGTCCCGCTCTTCTTCAATGGCTGTGCAACATTGCTGGATATTGGCGGGAACTGGAACACAAGGCGTACACATTGATCCAGAGCATCCCAAACAGGCTCAATGGGTGACATGTCTGGTGAGCATGCAGACCATGGAAGAACTGGGACATTTTCAGCTTCCAGGAATTGTGTACAGATCCTTGCAACATGGGGCCTTTGATTATCATGCTGAAACATGAGATGGTGGATGAATAGCACGCCAATGGGCCTCAGGATCTTGTCATCTCTGTGCATTCAAATTGCCATCGATAAAATGCAATTGTGTTTGTTGTCCGTAGCTTATGCCTACCCATACCATAACCTGACTGCCATCATGGGGCACAATGTTGAAATCAGCAAACCACTCGCCCACACGACCCCATATACAGTATGTGGTTTGCGGATGTGAGGCCAGTTGGATGTGCTGATAAATTCTCTAAAACGACATTGGAGGCGGTTTATGGTAGAGAAATTAACAATACATTTTCTGGCAATAGCTCTGGTGGACATTCCTGCAATCAGCATTCCAATTGCACTCTCCCTCAACTTGTGGCATTGTGTCGTGTGACAAAACTGCACATTTTAGAGTGGCCTTTTGTTGTCTCCAGCACAAGGTACACCTGTGTAATGATCATGCTGTTTAGTCAACTTATTGATATGCCACACATGTCAGGTGGATGGATTATCTTGGCAAAAGAGAAATGCTCACTCACGGGGGTGTAAACTAATTTGTGCACACCATTTGAGAGAAATAAGCGTTTTGTGCAGATGGAAGATTTCTGGGATATTTTTTTTCAGCTCATGAAACATGGGACGAACACTTTACATGTTGCATTTTTTTTCAGTGTATATCATGTGCTCAGTAGGGGTTTCTAAAGACTTTCTATTAACTCCCTGTTTCAGTCAGTTTTCTTCCAACTGGTGCCTAACAAACATGACACAGGGCACAATGTTGTGGATCATTCAGTTCAGATATAAATATATGTTGAAGACAAGGCATCCCTCTCTGACAGACCAGCTTTATTTGTGCTATAGAGTTGTCGGAAGTTAACATACACTTAGGTTGGAATCATTAAAACTTGTTTTTCAATCACTCCACAAATTTCTTGTTAGCAAACTATAGTTTTGGCAAGCCGGTTAGGACACCTACTTTGTGCATGGCACAAGTACTTTTTCCAACAACTGTTTACAGACAGATTATTTCACTTATAATTCACTGTATCATAATTCCAGTGGGTCAGAAGTGTACATACACTAAATTGACTGTGCCTTTAAACAGCTGGGAAATTCCAGAAAATTATGTCATGGCTTTAGAAGCTTCTGATAAGCTAATTGACATCATTTGAGTGAATTGGAGGTGTACCTGTGGATGTATTTCAAGGCCTACCTTCAAACTCAGTGTGCGCAAAGTGCAAATCAATCCCAGAACAACAGCAAAGGACCTTGTGAAGATGCTGGAGGAAACATGTACAAAGGTATCTATATCCACAGTAAAAACGAGTCCTATGTCGACATAACCTGAAAGGCCGCTCAGCAAGGAAGAAGCCACTGCTCCAAAACCGCCATAAAAAAAGCCTGACTACGGTTTGCAACTGCACATGGGGATGAAGTTCGTACTTTTTAGAAAGATGTCCTCTGGTCTGATGAAACAAAAATAGAAGTCTTTGGCCATTATGATCATCGTTATGTTTGGAGGAAAAAGGGGGAGGCTTGCAAGCCGAAGACACCATCCCAACCATGAAGCACGGGGGTGACAGCATCATGTTGTGGGGTTGCTTCGCTGTAGGAGGGACTGCTGCACTTCACAAAATAGATGGCATCATGAGGTAGGACAATTGGGTCTTCCAAATGGACAATGACCCCAAGCATACTTCCAAAGTTGTGGCAAAATGGCTTAAGGACAACAAAGTCAAGGTATTGGAGTGGCCATCAAAGCCCTGACCTCAGCCCTATAGAAAATTTGTGGGCAGAACTGAAAAAGCGTGTGCGAGCAAGGAGGCATACAAACCTGACTCAGTTACACCAGCTCTGTCAGGAGGAATGGGCCAAAATGCACCCAATTTATTGTGGGAAGCTTGTGGAAGGCTACCCAAAACGTTTGACCCAAGTTAAGCTATTTAAAGGCAATGCTACCAAATACTAATTGAGTGTATGTAGACTTCTGGGTATGCGATGAAAGAAATTAAAGCTGAAATAAATAATTATCTCTATTATTGAAATTTCACATTCTTAAAATAAAGTTTTGATCATAACTGACCTAAGACAGGGACATTTTACTTGGATTAAATATCAGGAATTGTGAAAAACTGAGTCTAAATGTATTTGGCTAAGGTGTATGTAAACTTCTGACTTGAACTATAAGTGACTGGGGGGGGTTGGCAAAATGAGAAATTGTGTTTTTTAAATTGGACAAAAGTAGAGAATCAGAGCTAGAAAATGTTACACAATATCATACACTACAGTTGAAGAACAATGGGAAGGTAATTATGCTTTGAAAGTTGATCAACTTGTAACCCCACTTTTGAGAAAATGGTCCTTGAATGTTTTGGTACACCTACTGGAGAGCTCCTCTTTGTCTACACCCATTCAGCTTAATTTACACCCTCTTAAGTCTTAACCCCACCTATCTCTTTAAGCATTCACATGTGAGGCCATGTGCTATACAGAGTGAGTACGGTAGTGTAAGAAAACAAGCTCTACTTTCTATAGGTACGCCAATCTGTAGAGAGCTGACTAGCTCTACTTTCTATAGGTATGCCAATCTGTAGAGAGCTGACTAGCTCTACTTTCTATAGGTACGCCAATCTGTAGAGAGTTGACTAGCTCTACTTTCTATAGGCACGCCAATCTGTAGAGAGCTGACTAGCTCTACTTTCTATAGGTACGCCAATCTGTAGAGCTGACTAGCTCTACTTTCTATAGGTACGCCAATCTGTAGAGAGCTGACTAGCTCTACTTTCTATAGGTACACCAATCTGTAGAGAGCTCTGAAATAATTGACAAGTCTGTATGGCACCATATACACACGCACAGTCCACTCCTTTATGAACTCAACCTGTGAATGATTAAGCATCCATTTACAATTTTCACAAAACATTTATATTATTTGAGTGTTTTCTGTCGCTTGTATATGGACTCTATCCATAGATCTTCTCTAGATTGTTATGAAACGGGTCCACTTTGTCAAAATAATAAAGTCACGAACATCAGACCTGGCGAATGGATGATTAAAGCTTTTTATTTAGCATGGTGTTATGATTGAATAGTTCTTTCAACAGCTATTTATAAGTTAGTGATATAACGTTGAAGCAGAAGGAATTTCATATTTGTGAACTGCTGTTCACAAATGCTCTCCATCCAACCTCACTGAGCTCGAGCTGTTTTGCAAGGAGGAATGGGGAAAAATTTCAGTCTCTCGATGTGCAAAACTGATAGAGACATAACCCAAGCGACTTACAGCTGTAATCGCAGCAAAAGGTGGCGCTACAAAGTATTAACTTAAGGGGGCTGAATAATTTTGCACGCCCAATTTTTCAGTTTTTGATTTGTTAAAAAAGTTTGAAATATCCAATAAATGTCGTTCCACTTCATGATTGTGTCCCACTTGTTGTTGATTCTTCACAAAAAAAAAATACAGTTTTATATCTTTATGTTTGAAGCCTGAAATGTGGCAAAAGGTCGCAAAGTTCAAGGGGGCCGAATACTTTCGCAAGGCACTGTATATATGTATATATATATATACACAATATAATACCCCTCTTTACTTGGAGATACTGCTGCTTCTTCCCAAGAGACCTGGAGCCAGCTGCTGCTGTTGTACAAGTTGTTGTTGTGCTGGTGGGTTCCCATGCTAACACATATGGATGTTTCCAGGATCGTGTTCATTAGGGTACGCAACAGAAAACATTTGGAACAGAAAAGGAGCGTTTCTTATTGAACAAGTCCACGTAGTCCCTCCGTTTCAGACTGTTTTCTTCTGTTTGGTGCCCAGTGAACACGACCAGGGGTGTCTGAAATGACGCTATGGTGCACTTTTGGCTTGTTCCCAAAATACTGCACTATGTAGGGAACAGGGTGCCATTTCAGCTCAGCCTCAGGTTCCACTGATTAAGAGATGATCCCTCTCCATCACGAGCACACATGTTCAGGAGAAACATCATCCCATATCACTTGAAATGTATCCTCTCTCGCACTCAATCACACACATATTCAACATGGATGAAGAAATGGAGAAAAAAAAATACATGTACATATTCATCCCTTCACTGATATTTATGAGAGCTAAAAGGATGTAGCATTATTCCAAGATGGCTGCCCACATGGGGTTAACAGTTAGAGGGTTACAGCACCCCCACCTTCACAGGATGGAATATCCTCCTTGATGTTTATGTCAACCAAACCAGCTCCAACTTTTATGATCAGGAAGGTTGGGAGTGGCGAGGCCGGAGCAGATTCGGAGTACACACACAATCGACATTCCATGTGGACAGATTTTGTTCTCTCGTTCTCTCATGTCCTCTCTCTCCAGCTCTGTTCCTAGTGTTATCACTTCTCAAAATGAATAGTGTTCTCATTTGGTTTGTTTCTAGCTTGTTAGCTAGCTAGCTAAGGTTAAGTTAGCTGACTAGCCAGATCAATTACAGGAAAATAAACTCACAACAAGATAATTCTTTACAAGTTTATGGCAAGCTAATTACAGAAAATAGCTTATGGTTGTGGTTGAGACAAAATAAAAGCCCGGCAGTCTACTGGAGAATTTTAGAACTTGGACACTGTCTTGTTGGCCTAACGTTATATCTTTACGGTACAGTGAAATGGTTACTTGCATAGTGGAGTCTTTTGTTTAAACATGTAGCTAGGAAGCTAGCTAGTGTAACAATAAACCATTATCTCAACTCATAACGTTACTACCCTGTATGCATCTGCTGGTAGCTAAAGTTAACCAACAAGCTAGGTTCAATGTTAGCTAGCTAGCTAACACTAGGCAATAACTAGCAATACAAATGTCTCTGAGATACAAATACTATTACTACACAGATCATGCATGTAATGTTAGCTAGCCAGCCAGCCAGCTAACATTAGCTAGCTAGCTAATAGACTCTCATCCATATACAAATAAAATTCTCCCTGAAGCTAGGACAGCAGAGTCCCTGCCCATCTGCCGACAACATCTGAAATGCTACCTCTTCAAACAGTATCTGAAATAATCCTCCTCCTCACCTCAACCGCCCCCAAAAAAAAAATAATACAAATTATACACTAAAACAGCACTTGCACTTGACCCCCCCCCCCTCTAGCTCTGACTCTACTGACTCCTACTTTATTGAGGAAAAATGTACTTTCTATGCCTGTGATATGTGGTTATCCCACCTAGCTATCTTAAGATGAATGCACAAACTGTGAGTCGCTCTGGATAAGAGCGTCTGCTGAATGACAAACATTTAAAATGGTAAATCAACTGTATTTATAATGCCATTTTTACATCAGCAGATGTCAGAAAGTACTATACGGAAACCCAGCCTAAAATCCCAAACAGCAAGCAATGCAGATGTAGGAGCACGGTGGCTAGGAAAAACTCCCTAGAAAGGCAGGAACCTAGTAAGGAACCAAGAAAGGAACCAGGTTCTGATGGGTGGCCAGTCCTCTTCTGGCTGTGCCGGGTGGAGATTATTAGAGTACATGGCTATTAATCCGAACTCATCTCTTAGCATGTCCAGCCCACCCATTATCTCAGCCAATCATGGCTAGCGGGAAAGTATTTTTCCGTGGCTAACCTAACTAGGCTCGCAATTTAACAATTGTATTTGTATTTATGGCATCATGGCATACCATGATGTTAATGCACATGAAAGTTCACATGTTCCAGAAGGCATTTCTGCCAAAAAACTGCAATTTGATCAAAAAAATTATGTTTACGTTCAAATGCCTCTCTTGTAAAGTACTGACGCGCAACATATGTCCAGTTTCCTGAAACGAGTCACATATATTAGTCATCCCAGCTTTATTCATGATATTTACAGTATATGTATTTGACCTCCACTGTTTGTGACATGTCACTGTCATGTCCAGAGTGTTCCAGGAGCTTTAGGACGACATGGTCCTCAGGGGCCACCAGGGTTCCCGGACCCCCTCTTGGAGAGAAGGGACAACGAGGAGACGAGGGCTTCCCTGCTGTATCTGGACCGAAAGGGGACGGGGTAAATTAAATACCTTACATTTAGGCTTTCAGTGTCATAATGATAAGGAGAAAGAGAGAGACAAGGAGAAAGAGAGAGAGAGATCATGAAAAGGTTAAAGAAATATTAGATATTGTGTGTGTGTGCGTTCTGACTTATGATCTGTTTCTGCTTTTTCAGGGTATCGCTGGCGTACCGGGATATCCTGGACTAGATGGTGTCCCGGTGAGTGTATGTGGGGAATCCAAGCATGTATGCACATGTGTGTACACCAATTCCTTGCCATGGCACATATTAGGTTAGCTTATGAACTGCAAACTACTCTCTGCTCATTACTGCATAGTACAGTGCATATGTCATTCCTATGCCTTTTGGACCTCAAAACTGTTGAGGAATTTGTTTTATATTTTTCATTTCTTTAGTATATCAGAAAAAAACTAGTTTGACTTTTAGAAAAAAACGTATTGGTCAAGCTCAGGCTGTTAAAACCAGTTGCGACGAGCAAACCCGTATCCGGGAGCGTAATCATAGCCTCAAACGCATTAGCATAACGCAACAGACATAAATACCCCTAGAAACTTTTCCTATTCATGAAAATCGCAAATGAAATGAAATAAATATATTCAAACACAAGCTTAGCCTTTTGTTAACACTGTCATCTCAGATTTTCAAAATATGCGTTACAGCCAATGCTAGACAAACATTTGTGTAAGTTTATCATGGCATAATGCTATGCTAGGCTCTGCTGGCAGCAGGCAACATTTTCACAAAAATAAGAAAAGCAACCAAATTAAATAATTTACCTTTGAAGAACTTTGGATGCTTTCACTCAGGAGACTCCCAGTTAGATAGCAAATGTTCCTTTTTTCAAAAAATATTATTTTTGTAGGCGAAAAAGCTCCCGTTTCTTCACCATGCTTGGCTGAGAAATCGACCGAAAAATGCTACAACTATAACGCCAAACTTTTTTCAAAATTAGCTCAACATAATATCGACAGAAACACGGCAAACGTTGTTTAGGATCCATCCTCAAGGTGTTTTTAACAAATATATTCGATAGTATATCCGTCGAGGCAGTTGGTTTCTCATATGAAGCGATTGGAAAAATGGCTACCTCAGTATTTTACGCAAGTTTTTCTGCGGGAGACCACATGCCATATATGGTCCCTTACAGCCATTCTTCAAGGGAAATGCCTAAAAAGACATCACAATGCTGTAGACACCTTGGGGAGAAACGTGGAAAATGTCATTGGCATGAGGCGGTTTCAAAAAATGCAGCACTTCCTGGTTGGATTTTTATCTGGGTTTCGCTTGTAACATCAGTTCTGTGACACTCACAGACAATATCTTTGCAGTTTTGGAAACGTCAGAGTGTCTTCTTTCCAAAGCTGTCAATTATATGCATAGTCGAGCATCTTTTCGTGACAAAATATCTTGTTTAAAACGGGAACGTTTTTCATCCAAAAATTAAAATAGCGCCCCCTAAATCCAACTGGTTAAATTCAAATTGTTCACCCATGTTAGTTGCATGATCCTAACAGTGTGAAACCTAACAGGGTGAACATTTGGAAACTAAATTAGCCACAGCTCCGTGGGTGATTGAGATTGAGCTAGTATAAAGGGTAAATATGGTAAACACTGAACGATTATTTTTATTTATTTCTCAACAAAAAAAGAAACGTCCCTTTTTCAGGACCCCTCAAAGATAATTCCTAAAAATCCAAATAACTTCACAGATCACAGAGGGTCCGTTATGGTCTGGGGCAGTGTGTCACAGCATCATAATTTGCAAATAAATTCATAAAAAATCCTACAATGTGATTTTTTTTCTCCTTTTGTCTGTCATAGTTGAAGTGTACCTATGATGAAAATTACAGGCCTCTCATCTTTTTAAGTGGGAGAACTTGCACAATTGGTGGCTGACTAAATACTTTTTGCCCCACTGTAGCTGATGTGTTCCTTTACATAGGGATCCAGGTTCAGACATTCATCAAGCCAGCTGATGGGAGGGAGAGATGGGAATGAGGGGAAAATCTTTCTTGTAAAGTTAGGAATCTGCAGGTACCTGAAGAATTGCATCTGGGGTACACTATGCTCTCTAACTAGATGTTCAAAGGAGGTACATTTACGCTCATAGAAAATGTATTTTACACTCTTCAATATTTTCTGAAACCATAGCTGGAAAACTGTGTCTATGAGGGAGGGTGTAAAGAGTGGGTTGGAAATAAAAGGCATGGATGAGATAGCTTGTCTATGTCCAAAGTGGGTCCTAAACTGAGACCATATCCTGAGTGAACTTTTCACAATAGGGTTGTTTGAGTGGTATTGTTTGCTTGGTAGGGGTGCAAAGACAATGTTTGACATGAGTGCTTTTCCATAAGGAACCACACCTGTCCTTCCCCCTCTAAGAATGTAGAGACCCAAAAGGTTATCTTGTGAATATTAGCAGCCCAATAGTAATGGAGGAAATTGGGTAGGGCAAGACCCCCCTCTCTTTTCTGTCTCTCCAAAAACGCTGTACGCAACTGTGGGATCTTTTTATTCCAAATGAAAGTAGAAAAATGTCTATCCAGTTCTTTAAAAAATTATTTTGCTATAAAGATGGGAATAGTCTGATGGGAATAGTTGAGTGATATGGGGACTGTCAACCAGCGATTGAGGTCTTGCTTAGCCTTCTCCAAGGCTGGCTTGAAATTAAAATTGAACAGAGAGAGCTACCGTAAAAGGAAATGAATCCAACAATAGATCTATTGCTTACTCATTGAGTGTAAAGAGTAAACTTTTTGTGAAATTGATTTTGTAACCTGAAACATTGCTAAATCTGGAGATGATATCAATAGCGATTGAGATAGACGTGATTGGGTCTGAGATATACAGTTGGAGGTCATCAGCATACAGAGACAGTTTGTGGACCTGCCCCTCCTAGACTTATACATGTTGTCCCTGCGCCACCTCTCAGGGAGATGGCTAGGGGTTCGATGGCTATATCAAACAGGACAGCCCTGCCGATTTCCTCAATGCAGGGAGAAATATTGTGAGAGAGTGCTGTTAGTACAAACAGATGCCTGAGGAGCTGAATACAGGGCCTTTATCCACGAGACAAAAGTAGGGCCAAATCCAAATGTCATTGGAAAACTTAAAGATGGTGTTGGAGTCGTGCGTGGCCACATAGTTGTGGGTGAACAGGGAGTACAGGAGGGGACTAAGCATGCACCCGTGAGGGGCCCCCTTGTTGTGAATCAGCATGGCAGAGGTGTTGTTGCCTATCCTTACCACCTGGGAGCGGCCCGTCAGGAAGGTGGTGTTTAGTCCCAGGTTACTTAGTTTAGTGATGAGCTTTGACGGCACTATGGTGTTAAACGCTGAGCTATAGTCAACGAACAGCATTCTCACGTAGGTGTTCCTTTTGTCCAGGTGGGAAAGGGCGCTGTGGAGTGCAATGGAGATTGCGTCATCTGTGCATCTGTTGGGGTGGTATGCAAATTCAAATCAAATCAAATTTGTCACATACACATGGTTAGCAGATGTTAATGCAAGTGTAGCGAAATGCTTGTGCTTCTAGTTCCGACAATGCAGTAATAACCAACAAGTAATCTAGCTAACAATTCCAAAACTACTACCTTATAGACACAAGTGTAAGGGGATAAAGAATATGTACATAAAGATATATGAATGAGTGATGGTACAGAGCGGCATAGGCAAGATACAGTAGATGGTATTGAGTACAGTATATACATATGAGATGAGTATGTAAACAAAGTGGCATAATTAAAGTGCCTAGTGATACATGTATTACATAAAGATGCAGTGGGTTGTAGTGGGTATAGTGTTTCTGGGATGATGGTGTTGATGTGAGCCATGACCGGCCTTTCAAAGCACTTCATGACTACAGATGTGAATGGTACAGGGTGGTAGTCATTTAGGCAGGTTACCTTGGCGTTCTTTGGCACAGGGACTATGGTGGTCTGCTTGAAACATGTAGGTATTACAGACTCGTTCAGGGAGAGGTTGAAAGTGTAATTGAAGACACTTGGCAGTTGGGCAGCGCATGCTCTGAGTATGCGTCCTGGTAATCCTTCTGGCTCTTCGATCCCGTGAATGTTGACCTGTTTAAAGGTCTTGCTCACATCGGCTAATGAGAGCGTGATCACACAGTCGTTGAAACAGCTGGGGCTCTCATGCATGGTTCAGTGTTGCTTGCCTCGAAGTGAGTATAGAAAGCATTTAGCTTGTCTGGTTGGCTTGCGTCACTGGGCAGCTCGCGGCTGGATTTCCCTTTGTAATCCGTAATAGTTTGCAAGCCCTGCCACATCCGACGAGCGTCAGAGACGGTTTTGTAGGATTCAATCATAGGCCTGTATAGCCATCCAGATGTTGTTCAGCCACTTGGTCATCTGGGCTACCCTCTCACATTTTACTCTGTTGTGAGCATAAAGTATTCAATGAATTATAAATTATTTTCAAAATTTTCAAAATACACAACAAATCTTTTAAAATGTACCTGGCAAGACCCGGCTACTGCTCAAGTGTCACTTGATGTGTCCACAGTCCTATATATTCATGTGTGTGTGTATGAAAAAGGTGGAGTTCACAGAATACCCACAATTGAGTCATCCAAAAGCAAGAGCATTTCCTGGTCCATCTCTTCCGTGGCAAAAGAGAAAGGGGTTTACCTAGTTAGTTGTACAACTAAATGCATTAAACTGAAAGAAATGTGTCTTCTGCATTTAACCCTCTGAATCAGAGAGGTGCTGGGGGCTGCCTTAATCGGCATCCACTTCGGCACCCTGCACCCGGCGAAAGTTGTTGTGTTGGCGGCCAACTGCCTTGCTCTGGGCAGAAAGACAGATTTTTCCAACTTGCTGGCTCGGGGATTTGAACCAGCTTAGCTACCTGTCAGTTACTGGCCCAATGCTCTTAACCGCTGGATCTGAACCCTGCCCTGTGCAGCTGTGTCCTGGACTTCCTGATGGGCCGCCCCCAGGTGGTGAAGGTAGGAAACAACACAACCACTTCACTGATCCTCAACACAGGGGCCCCACAAGGGTTCGTGCTCAACCCCCTCCTGTACTCCTTGTTCAACCATGACTACGTGTCCATGCACGCCTCCAACTCAATCATCAAGTTTGCAGACCACACAACAGTAGTAGGCCTGATTACAAACAATGGCGAGACAGGCTACAAGGAGGAGGTGACAGCCCGGGGAGAGTGGTGCCAGGAAAATAACATTTCACTCAACGTCAACAAAACAAAGGTGCTGATCGTGGACTTCAGGGAACAGCAGAGGGAGCACGCCCCTATCCTCATCGACGGGACCTCAGTGGAGAAGGTTGAAAGCTTCAAGTTCCTCGGCGTACACATCACTGACGATCTGAAATTGTCCACCCACACAGACAAGGTGGACCATTTTAGGATAATAGTGGACGATATTGCCACCCCTATCTGCCACATCTTCAATTTAAGCCCACTAGAAAGTGTGTGCCCCCAGGCTTGGAGGGAAGCAAAAGTGATTCCCTCCAAGTGATCCCTGGCCTGAGAGGTATGCCTGTAAGTTCCTACCTTTATCTAGCTACTTGCTCACTTTCACATGTTTTTCTGTACGCACTATGAAAAGGGACGATTTAATATTATTCCATGCCACAATTACATATTCTGTAACCTCCCTTGTGTTTATAGCATCCTAAATCACATGAAACACTAGTACACAGCCCTCTCCATAGGCTAGCTAGAATTTTATTTATCACCATCTTTCTGTCAAACTAAATCGCTTTCTCTCATTAATTTACTCTCTCCCTCTACCTCTCCCTCTCACTTTCCCAGGGAGAGAAAGGAAGATCATTGCCAGGACAGAAAGGAGATGAAGTGAGTAACCCACAAGTGTGTCCATGACATCCCTCAAGTATGGCAATCAGCTCTTGTGCTGCCACTCCATAAGGGTGCGGATTGTAGTGATCTTAATAACGATCGCCCCATTTCAAGACTTCCTTGTCAAGCTAAGATTCTTGAATCCTTAGGAAATGTTTTTTATCTGAGAAATGTATTTAAAATGTAAACCAATTAGGGTTTAGGCCTGGGCATAGCACCATTACAGCAGCCACTTTAGGTCTTAATGATCTTCTCAATGCTGTAGACAGTAAAATCAAATGTGCTGTTATGTTTGTACACCTGTCAAAAGATTTTGATACTGTTGATCATGCTATTTTATTGAATAAGTTGTCCTCGATAGGCCTGAGCTCTGACACCTGTTCATGGTTTCATGATTATCTTTGTGACAAAATTCAGGCCATCATGATTGATGGGGTTAAGTTTGAATTTCTTGAAGTACATGAAAGTGTACCACAAGGTGTCGATTTTGGAACTTTTTCTCTCACTATTTTTATAAACACTATTGGTCAAGCTGTTAAAAATGGAAAAGTTAATCTTATATGCAGATGATACTATTATGTATGCTATTGCCCCAACTGTTGATCTGGCTGTGTCAAAACTACAGTCAGGTTTTATAGCTATCCAGGAATCCCTTGCTGATTTAAAACTTGTGCTTAATAAGGGCAAAACAAAATACATGTTTTTAAACACTCGTAGTTCATCTGAAACATTCTTACGAGTTCACTCATTACATGGTTCTCCAATTGAACGTGTTCCCTCATATAAATATTTAAGCATTTGGATTGATATGGAGTTTACGTTTAAAAAACATATAGATGAGCTGGTTACACCGCTAAGATTTAAAGTTGGCTTTTTCTACAGAAACAGACCGTGCCTCTCTAAGCAGTGGGAAACAGATTATTCACTCAAACTTTTATCTGTTCTTGATTATAGTGATATTATTTATGAAAGTGAAGCTGCTACTACTCTTAAACATTGGGATGCCATCTAACATGGTGCACTACGTTTTGTTACAGGTGATGGTTTTGATACTCACCACTGTATCCTGTATCAAAAGGTTTGCTGGAGATCTGTTTACAGGGTCCTACTTCATAAACTTCCATCTTATCTAACTTTTCGGTTGAAGTATAGACACCTGAGATGCGTAACCCATTCACAGGATTGGTCAACTCTTGAGGTTCCTAGGGTCTCCACCGAGCGGTAAATCTGCTTTTATTTTAATGCACCGTATTGCTGGAACAAAATTCAAAATATTATTTTGATGTTCTGGTGCCGTTTGGTCAATTTAAAGCGTTGATTGGGGACTTATTTGTGAAGGAATGTAATTTGTTTTTCTGGTTGATTTGTGACGTTTTACTTGTACTTCCCATGACAGTTTTTTATGTATGTTTATGATGTATCATACAAGGCAGGTTTGAAAGAGAGACCTACGTCTCGATATGTCTTCTCTGTTAAAATAAATAATAAAGGTTGTTTATCTAATGAGAATATCTCAGTCAAATAAAATAATGTAAAAAATAAATAAATAAAAGTTTAAAATGTGTGTGTATGAATGCGCTGACAACCTCACCTGTGTGTGTGTGTATGTTTTCAAGGGACCCCCAGGACCCTTTGAGTTTGTGGACCCCCCAGAAGACTACTAAATTAAAGAAAGACAGGTATGTTTGCTATAGCATGATTCTCATTGGTTGTGTGTGGGGTGGCAGGTACTCTAGAGGTTAGAGAGGCGGACCAGCAGCTCGAAGGTTGCTGGTTCAAGCTCTGGGGCGTGCATCACAAAACTGTGAATGGAACTCAAATGGCAGCTGGAAGACTGCTGGTCTCTGATCCCAGGTACCATCTCCTGCCTTTGTGCCCTTGAGAAAGGCACTTAACCCCAACAAATAGCTCCATCTAGGGGGGCTGTACTGTAGCTGACCCTGTGCCTCATAACATGTATGGGGTTGTTGGGAAAGGCAAAATACCAATGTATGTTCTAAACAATATACATTAAGGTATCTATTCTATGTTATTTCATGATTCTTATTGGTTGCCTTTTTTAAAGATTCTTTGGAAGGCGGAGAATGATTATTTGGAAAGCATTTTTATGTTTTTTTTCTTTCTTTTAAATAGTCCCTTGAGCATTAGTCTTTACTAAGACTGGTGGAGAGTATGCCAAGATGCATGAAAGCTGATATTAAAAATCAGGGTTATTCTACCAAATATTGATTTCTGAACTCTTCCTAAGTTAAAACAATAGTATTGTGTTGTTTAAAAATGAATATAAACTTATTTTCTTTGCATTATTCGAGGTCTGACAACACTGCATCTTTTTTTGTTATTTTGACCAGTTGTCATTTTCTGCAAATAAACGCTCTAAATGGCTATATTTTTATTTGGAATTTGGGGGAAATGTCAGTAGTCAGTAGTTTCAATTAACAGGTGTGCCTTGTTTAAGCCAATCAGTTAGGGGTCAGTTAGCCAATCGAGGTAGGGTGGTATACAGATTGCCCTATTTGTTAAAAGACCAAGTCCATGTTATAGCAAGAACAGCTCAAATAAGAAAAGAGAAGCAACAGTCCATCATGACTTTAAGACATAAAGGTCTGAAAATGTCGATTTCTTCAAGTGCAGTCGCAAAAAACCAAGCTCTATGATGAAACTGGCTCTCATGAGGACCGCCACAGGAAAGGAAGACCCAGAGTTACCTAGGCTGAGGATAAGTTAGTTAGACCAGCAGCCTCAGAAATTGCAGCCCAAATAAATGCTTCACCGAGTTCAAGTCAATCAGTCAATCATTCAAATGCATATATAAAGCCCTTCTTACATCAGCTGATGTCAAAGTTCTGTACAGAAACCCAGCCTAATACCCCAAACAGCAAGCAATGCAGGTGTAGAAGCACAGAAGAAAAAGACACATCTCAACATCAACTGTTCAGAGGAGAATGTGTGAATCAGGCCTTCATGATCGAATTGCTGAAATGAAACCACTACTAAAGGACACCAATAATAAGAAGATAATTGCTTGGGCCAAGGAACCCAAGCAATGGAAATCTGTCTTCTGGTTTTGAACCCAAGCAAGGAACCCAAGCAATGGAAATCTGTCTTCTGGTTTTTGGTTCCAACCGCCTTGTCTTTGTGAGACGCAGAGTAGGGGAACAGATGATCTCCACATGTGTGGTTCCCACCATGAAGCATGGAGGAGGAGGTGTGATGGTGTGAAGGTGCTTTGCTGGTGACACTGTCATTGAGTTATTTAGATTTCAAGGCACACTTAACCAGCATGGCTACCACAGCATTCTGCAGCGATGGGCCATCCCATCTGGTTTCCGCTTAGTGGGAATTTAATTTGTTTTTCAACAGGACATTGACGCAACACACCTCCAGAGGAAGAGTGATGGAGTGCTGCATCAGATGACCTGGCCTCCACAATCACCCGACTTCAAGCTAATTGAGGTGAGTTGGACCACAGATTGAAGAAAAAGCAGCCAAAAAGTGCTCAGGATATGTGGGAACTCCTTCAAGACTGTTGGAAAAGCATTCCAGGTGAAGCTGGTTGCAATGCTGTCATCAAGGCAAAGGGTGGCTACTTTGAAGAATCTAAAATATATTTTGATTTGTTTCACACTTTTTTGGCTACTACATGATTCCATATGTGTTATTTCATAGTGTTGATGTCTTCACTATTATGCTACAATTTAGAAAATAGTACAAATAAAGGAAAACCGTTGAATGAGAAGGGTAGCGACCCTCACCGCCGACCCCGGACTGGGGACCCTTTCAGCCACACTCCCCGTGTGACCCCCTCCAATAAATTTTGGGGGCTGCCTCTCGGGCTTCCTTGCCAGCCATGTTCCCTCAAAGCGCTGGCTCCCTTTACCTGCTGCCGCCGCTCTCCTGGCTGCCTCCACCTGTTCCCATGGGAGGCGATCCCTTCAAGCCAGGATCTCCTCCCATGTGTAGGAACCCTTCCCGTCCAGAATATCCTCCCATGTCCATGAGTCCATTCCACTCTGCTCCTGGTGACCACGCTGCTTGGTCCTTTTTTGGTGGGTAGTTCTGTAACGGTTGTCATAGGTGGAAGAAGGTATTGAGGACCAAGGTGCAGCGTCGTATGTGTTCATGGTAGATTTAATAAAGAAACTGAACACTAGAACAAAAAAACAACAGCGTGGAACAAACAAAACAGTTATTTTCTGGTGCAGACACACAAAGACAGAAAACAACTACCCACAAACACAGGTGGGAACAGGCTACCTAAGTATGGTTCTCAATCAGAGACAACGATTGCCAGCTACCTCTGATTGGGAACCATACCAGGCCAAACACATAGAAATACAAAACCTAGACTACAAAACATAGAATGCCCACTCCAACTCACACCCTTAACTAAAACAGAGACATAAAAATGGAACTAAGGTCAGGACGTGACAGTAATAAAAATGTTAATCAACACTCAGTGCTGTAAATGAACCCCAGTGTTGGTGAACCACAGGTGAGTGTGATTGTATCATGTTTACTCTGTAAACATTACTCTGTAAAGTACAACACTCAAATCCACGCCCATCATTATCATTTTCCCCAGCATGCTCTATAGCAAGTATATTTATTTGAGCTATTTGTTTCATATACACTGAAGAAAAAAATGCAACATGCAACAATTTCAAAGATTTTACTGACTTACAGTTCATATAAGGAAATTAGTCAATTCAAATAAACTCATTAGTCCTTCATTTATGGATTTAACATGACCGGGAATACAGATATCTGTTGGTAACAGATACCTTAAAAAAAGTAGGTTGTGGATCAGAAATTCAGTCAGTATCTGGTGTAACCACCATTTGCCTCATCCAGCACTACACATCTCTTTCGCATAGAGTTTATCAGTGATCAGGCTGTTGATTGTGACATGTGGAATGTTGTCCCACTCCTCTTCAATGGCTGTGCGAAGTTACTGGATATTGGCGGCAACTGGAATGCACTGTCATACATGTCGATGCAGAACATCCCAAACATGCTCAATGGCTGACATGTCTGGTGAGTATACAGGCCATGGAAGAACTGGGACATTTTCAGCTTCCATGAATTGTGTACATATCCTTGCAACATGAGGCAATGCATTATCATTCTGAAACATGAGGTATGGTGGCGGATGAATGGCATGACAATGGGCCTCAGGATTTTATCACAGTATCTCTGCGCATTCAAATTGCCATCAATAAAAAGCAATTGTGTTCGTTGTCCGTAGCTTATACCTGCCCATACCATAACCCCAACGCCACCATGGGGCACTCTGTTCACAACATTGACATCAGCAAACCACTCGGCAACATGACGCCATCTGCCCGGTACAGTTGAAACTGGCATTCATTCGAACACACTTCTCTAACATGCCAGTGGCCATCGAAAGTGAGCATTGAAGTCGGATACAACGGCAAACTACAGTCAGGTCAGGACCCTGGTGAGAACGACGAGCATGCAGATGAGCTTCTCTGAGACTGTTTCTGATAGTTTGTGCGCAAATTCTTCAGCTGTCTGGGTTTCATAAGCTGTCCGGGTGGCTGGTCTCAGACGATCCCACAGGTGAAGAAGCCAGATGTGGAGGTCCTGGGCTGCCGTGGTTACACATGATCTGCGGATGTGAGGCTGGTTGGAGGCACTGCCAATTTCCCTAAAACAACGTTGGAGTTGGCTTATGGTAGAGAAATTACAATTAAATGCTCTGGTAACATCTCTGGTGGATATTCTTGCAGTCAGAATCGACAATTGCACACTCCCTCAAAACTTGAGACATCTGTGGCATTGCGTTGTGTGACAAAAGGCCACTCTGAAAATGTTTGCGTGGCTTTTTATTGTCTCCAGCACAAGGTGCACATGTGTTATAATCATGCTGTTTAATCATCTTGATATGCCACACCTGTCAGGTGGATGGATTATCTTGGAAATAGACAAATTCTCACTAACGAGAGTAAAATATGTGTGCAGAATATTTGAGAGAAATCATTTTTGGGTGGGTATGGAAAATATCTGGTAATATCTGGTATCTTTTATTGCAGTTCATGAAACATAAGACCAACACTTTACATGTTCTGTATATATATTTTTTCAGTATTCAGTGCATTCGGAAAGTTTTCAGACCCCTTGACCTTTTCTAAATATTTTACTCTACCGCCTTATTCTAAAATGGATTCAAAAGTTTTTTCCCCTCATCAATCTATACACAATACCCCATAATAACTAAGCAAAAAACTTTGTTTTTTTTGTGCAAATATACTAAAAAATAAAAACTGAAATATCATATTTACATAAGTATTCAGACCCTTTACTCAGTACTTTGTTGAAGCACCTTTGGCAGCGATTACAGCCTTGAGTCTTCTTGAGTATGACGCTACAAGCTTGGCACACCTGCATTTGGGGGAGAGTCTCCCATTGTTCTCTGCAGAGCCTCTCAGGCTCAGTCAGGTTTGCATGGGGAGCGTCGCTGCACAGCTATTTTCAGGTCTCTCCAGAGATATTCGATCGGGTTCAAGTCAGAGACTTGTCCCGAAGCCACTCCTGCGTTGTCTTGGCTGTGTGCTCATGGTCATTGTCCTGTTGGAAGGTGAACCTTCACCCCAATCTGAGGTCCTGTGCGCCCTGGAGCAGGTTTTCATCAAGAAACTCTCTGTACTTTTCTCCGTTCATCTTTCCCTCGATTCTGACTAGTCTCCCAGTCCCTGCCACTGAAAAACATCCCCACAGAATGATGCTGCCACCACCATACTTCAACATAGTGATGGTGCCAGGTTTCCTCCAATTGTGACGGTTGGCATTCAGGCTAAAGAGTTCAATCTTGGTTTCATCAGACCAGGGAATCGTGTTTCTCATGGTCTGAGAGTCTTTAGATCTGTGCCTCGACACAATCTTGTCTCTGAGCTCTACGGACAATTCCTTTGACCTCATGGCTTGGTTTTTGCAGCTGGACTCCAATCAATGGAAACAGGATGCAACTGAGTTCAAATAAGAGTCTCACAGCGAAGGGTTTGAATACTTTTGTAAATAAGGCATTTTTTGTAGAAAATATCTATATTTATATAAATGTGCAAACATTTGTAAAAACCTGTTTCCACATATGTTTTAGAATAAGGCTGTAACGTAACAAAATGTGAAATAAGTCAAGTGGTCTAAATATATTCTGAATATTTCCGAATGATTGATCTGATGCTACACAAAGATATATAACATATATTTTTCTAGTGGTTAGAGAATCTGTTTATAGCTACTGAGATAGTTTACATGGTTTACATCTGTCTGGAGTCCAATAGAAATTACACATCACTTTGCATGCCAGCATAATGTAGCTTGAAGGCCTGATGTGGTCTGTAAACCAGGTGTTTCCTAAAACAACTGTGTTAGGGTATAACTATGCCTTCAAAGAAAGGACTAATAATATACAGTATGTAATGTATTGTCATAAAGAGTTACATTTTAAAAACAAATTAAAAGCTGGTGGAACCACTCAGGGTTCTAAGAAAAACTATTTACAGATGGCTCTATGAATAACCCTAAACTACATAGAGGGTTCTCTGCAAAGGGTTCTACCAATGGGGACAAACCGAAGAACTCTATATGATAGAGCTGGCGGAAAACTTGTGACGAGAGAGCATTTGCCCCAGTACTTTTCAATCTAGTGTGGTGCTGTCACACTGCTATCAAAGCTGCAGCACCGACCAGGTCAGTAACTTCTCAGCACATTTTTGCATTCCAGTTCAACATTTACCTGCTCTGTCACAGTTTACCATTGAAAACCATTGAAGACTACACGCAGAAAACTTGTGCTATTTGTATTTGAGCAATATGATTGGCCGTTCATTCAAGCTACGCTCCCACAAGTCACAACTTCTCAAGCACTCGAGCAGTATCGAAGTTGATAGCTACAATGGCCAGAAAAAGTATGTGAACCCTTTGGAATTACCTGGATTTCTGCATAAATTGGTCATACAATTTGATCTGATCTTCGTCTAAGTCACCACAATACACAAACACAGTGTGCTTAAACTAATAACACACAAATTATTGTATTTGTATTGTCTATATTGAATAAATAATTTAAACATACAACGTGTTGGAAAAAGTATGTGAACCCTTAGGCTATTGACTTCTCCAAAAGACTCCAATTGGAGTCAGGAGCAAACTCAAAATGTTCTTGCCACTGTATGTTCACACAGCACACGCAAGCTGTCCTGAGCAAAAATAAGTGCCCATCAATCCCCACTGGGCACACACTGGTTGAATCAACGTTGTTGTTTCCACATCATTTCAATGACATTACGTTGAACCAACGTGGAATAGATGCTGAATTGCCGTCTGTGCCCAGCGGGTCTTCTTGCTTATTTATTTATTTTAGGGAAAATGATTTAAATCAAATCAAAGATTATTTGTCACGTGCGCCGAATACAACAGGTATTACAGTGAAATGCTTACTTACAGGCTCTAACCAATAGTGCAAATAAAGTGTTAGGGGAACAATAGATAACCTCTCTGGGATAGGTGGGACGGTAGCGTCCCACTTGGCCAATAGCCAGGGAAAATGCAGAGCGCCAAAATTCAAATAAAATACTATAAAAATCTAACTTTCATTAAATCACACATGTAAGATACCAAAGTAAAGCTACGCTCGTTGTGAATCCAGCCAACATGTCAGATTTCAAAAGGCTTTTCGGCGAAAGCATAAGATGCTATTATCTGATGATAGCACAACAGTAAACAAAGAGAGAGTAGCATATGTCAACCCTGCAGGCGCGACACAAAACGCAGAAATAAAATATAAATCATGCCTTACCTTTGACGAGCTTCTTTTGTTGGCACTCCAATATGTCCCATAAACACAAATGGTCCTTTTGTTTGATTAATTCCGTCGATATATATCCAAAATGTAAATTTATTTGGCGCGTTTGATCCAGAAAAACACAGCTTCCAACTTGCACAACATCAGTACAAAATATCTCAAACGTTACCTGTAAACTTTGCCAAAACATTTCAAACTACTTTTGTAATACAACTTTAGGTCTTTTTAAACGTTAATAATCTATCAAATTGAAGACGGGATGATCTGTGTTCAATACAAAAAGAATACAAAATGACGCTATTTTTAGAGTCATGCGCTGGTAGCGGTAGAAACTGCAAACAAGTCCCTTAGAAATCTGGTTTCCCAATGAAACCTCATTGAATAGACAGTGACCTCAAAAAAAAGAAAAATCTGAATGGTTTGTCCTTGGGGTTTTGCCTGCTACATAAGTTCTGTTATACTCACAGACATGATTCAAACTGTCTTAGAAACTTCAGAGTGTTTTCTATCCAAATCTACTAATGATATGCATATTTTATATTCTGGGGATGAGTGGCAGGAAGTTGAATTTGGGCACGCTATTTATCCAAAAGTGAAAATGCTGCCCCCTATTCCGAAGAAGTTTTAAGTAAAAAAATAAAAACAACACTAAAAAGACAGTGAAATCACTAGCGAGGCTATAAAAGTAGCGTGGCTACATACAGACATCGGTTAGTCAGGCTGATTGAGGTAGTATGTATATGTAGATATGGTTAAAGTGACTATGCATATATGATGAACAGAGAGTAGCAGTAGCGTAAAGAGGGGTTGGCGGGTGGTGGGTGGTGGGACACAATGCAGATGGCCCGGTTAGCCAATGTGCGGGAGCACTGGTTGGTCGGGACAATTGAGGTAGTATGTACATGAATGTATAGTAAAAGTGACTGTGCATATATGATAAACAGAGAGTAACAGCAGCATAAAAGAGGCATTGGGGAGGCACACAATGCAAATAGTCCGGGTAGCCATTTGATTACCTGTTCAGGAGTCTTATGGCTTGGGGGTAAAAACTGTTGAGAAGCCTTTTTGTCCAAGACTTGGCACTCCGGTACCGCGTGCCATGCGGTAGTAGAGAGAACAATAGAGAGAATTTACAAAAGTAAACCTTTAGGCAAAGTAAACCTTTAGGGAAATTGATTTTCAAAAGTAAACCTTTCAATAATGAACAAACTAGCAATATGCTGGCTACTGTTTATAGTCTGCAAAAAGAAAGCAACAAAAATACACTCCGCAGGTCGAAATCTCTTTTGGAATGCAATTGTCTTAACTGGGCAGCATCCTATTTTGAGATGTAAAAAAATGAATGCAATTAATACAATGCAATTCTAAAGAAAAGAGTAATGGCCTACATTGCTAAATTATATTAAACAGCTTTTTAATACATATCATAATAACCTAATATAGCCTATTAACAGCTGCATATAGAGAGAAAGCATGCCAACCTATAGTCCATGTATTACCCCCAATGAATTTAAAACTACGCTGATGTCAGGGCCAGTAGAAATTCTGTTCAAGCCAGTAGATTTTTGGCCATCTGACCCAGTCGGGCCGGTGAGAAAAAAAAGATAACATTGGACCCTGCCATAGCTTACCAATAGGACCCAGAGTCCAGAAAATACTCCAGGCCCCAGAAAAGACACATACACGTTTTTTTGCCATACCACATTTGAACCTGTGGTGCCACCTCTGCTATATGGTTTTCTTCATTAATTTCTTATTTCGATACAAATTATGTTAGTTATAGATTGTGATGAGTTGAGAAGTATATTATGTCTGTTGGTCACACCATAGGACCAAGTGAATCTAATGTAGTGTTCAACACAAATAGGTTGCCTTACCCTGTACCTTACCCTGGTGTCTCAACTTACCCCTTTGGCTCAAATTACCCCACTCACCCCTACATAGATCATTAATTAGTTTAATTTTACATTAGATTTGTAATATATATTTCACCCAATCAATCTTTAGTTTTCAAATCGAACTACTGTATGGTGACAGCTGCTGAAAGTGTATTGGAAAAGAGCCCTAATGCCTAACCTGTACTTTCCCTATAGGACGTTGTCACTGTTATGGGTTTCCTCTTACTTCTAAAGAAGCCTCTCTTGTAGTTTGTGCAGAACTTTCCTGCCCTACTCCTACCTCTTTTCTGCATTTCAGGGCCACGCTTTGAAACAACATGTCTGCAGGGGATCGCCATCTTGTGGCGCATACACAACATCACACTCAAAAAGACAAATCAACTCTCTTTACTGTATCACATATGCAATGGTGTAAAAACTAAAAACACCTTCATAAAAAGTGAGTCACCCAGTAAAGTACTACTTGAGTAAAAAGACTGGTTTTAAATTGACTAAAGTATCAAAATAAATATTAAATGCTAAAGTATACAGTGCATTCAGAAAGTAAGCAGACCACTTCCCATTTTCCACATTTTGTTACATTACAGCCTTATTCCAAAAAGCGATTAAATATTTTTTCCCCCACATCAATCTACACATAATACCCCATAATGACAAAGCGAAAACAGGTTTTTAGACATTTTAGCAAATGTATTAAAAATAAAAAAACAGAATGTACTTATTTATATAAGTATTCAGACCCTTTGCTATAATACTCAAAATTGAACAGGTGCATCCTGTTTCCATTGATCATCCTTGAGAGGTTGCTACAACTTGATTGGAGCCACCTGTGGTAAATTCAATTGATTGGACATGATTTGGAACACACCTGTCTATTTTTTAAATATTTTTTTAAATTTAACCTTTATTCAAGTCAGTTAAGAACAAATTCTTAATTACAATGACGGCCTACACCGGCCAAACCCAGACGACGCTGGTCCAATTGTGCACCGCATTATGGGACTCCCAATCACGGCCGGTTGAGATACAGTCCGGTCTATATAAGGTCCCACAGTAGACAGTGCATGTCAGAGCAGAAACCAAGCCATGAATTGAATGAATTGTCCGTAGAGCACGGAGACAGGATTGTGTCGAGTCAAAGATCTGGGGAAGGGTACCAAAAAATGTATGCAGCATTGAGGGTCCCCTAGAACACAATGGCCTCCATCATTCTTAATTGGAAGAAGTTTGGCACCACAAAGACTTCCTAGAGCTGGCCGCCCAACCAAACTGAGCAATTGGGGAGAAGGTTCTTGGTCAGGGAGGTGACCATGAACCCGATGGTCATTCTGGCAGACCTCCAATGTTCCTCTGTGGAGGTGGGAGAACCTTCCAGAAGGCCAACCATCTCTGCTGCACTCCACCAATGCAGCCTTTATGGTTGTGTGACCAGACGGAATCCACTCCTGAGGTAAAAGGCACATGACAGCCCTCTTGCAGTTTGCCAAAAAGGCACCTAAATGACTCTCAGACCATGAGAAACAAGATTATATCGTCTGGTGAAACCAAGATTGAACTCTTTGGCCTGAATGCCAAGCATCACATCTGGAGGAAATCTGGCACCATCCCTATGGTGAAGCATGGTGGTGGCAGCATCATGCTTTGGGGATGTTTTTCAGCGGCAGGGACTGGGAGACAGGATCGACATAATTCAAACAGTTTTAGAAACTTCAGAGTGTTTTCTATCCAATACTAATACTAATATGCAAATATTAGCAATTATGACTGAGGAGCAGGCCGTTTGATATGGGCACCTTTCATCCAAGCTACTATACACTGCCCCTGCAGCCATAAAAAGTTAACTGCTTCTACCCCCAAGCCATAAGACTGCTGAACAACTAATCAAATGGCCACCCCCGCTGTCATTCTCTCTCTCTAGCTGTTCAATAAATCCCGAAAATACCTTCAAATATATTTCAGAAAGCAACACTCAACTCTTAATTATTCACCGTACCAATCTCACTGAAAACACCCATTTGATTACCTTTAATGTGGTGTTACTTAGTATCTTATGTGACATAACAATAGTGTGATAACTTTATAAATGTCTCCAAGGGGTTTCAAGGATATCTAGGTCCCAAAGACTAATAGAGTTCAGGCAGGTCAATTATACAATTATACAGTCTTCTCAACATCAATGACCCTTTAGTGACATCGTAGTAGATTAATACTCTCATTAACCCATGGATGTTACTGTGACTTAGCTTTACATTAGACTAGTTCTAGTTCTGTCTACTTCTGTGTTTCCTCAAGCATGGGACCTGAGATAGTGATATGAGTGACATCAAAACAAATGTTCTCACAAAACTGTGTTTACCAAGGCAAAACAAAACACAAAGCAGACTTAACTCCATGGTCCTCTAAGAACCTATGTTACATTAAACAATCAAATGCTACTCTGTTTGACAACATAAGGCTGTTTATTTCCAACATTAAATCAAATCAAATCAAATCAAATCAAATTTTATTTGTCACATACACATGGTTAGCAGATGTTAATGCGAGTGTAGCGAAATGCTTGTGCTTCTAGTTCCGACAATGCAGTAATAACGAGCAAGTAATCTAACTAACAATTCCAAAAAAAAACTAAACCATACACATTAGGACTGCTATCCTCAGAAAATGAAGTCTGCTTCATGTTTAGTTTTCTTCCCACGATGTATCGTGATACTGAGTTTCGCGACAACACTGTAGCAGCACTGTAGATGGAATGATGTGTATACTACTCTATTTGTCTGTTGTTTTTCAAACAAACCTGTTCTTCCCCTCAACATGTATTAGACTTTGAGTCCCTCACATTATGATATGCTCATTGTATGTCAAAAATGTATAGTTCCACTGCTTTTTTCCCACCTACTGTGTCTGCTTGTTGGTTTATGTTTATGTTTTGACACTGCATGCTGGCATGGTCAATAGCTTGTTTACCATTATCCTCTTCCATTTAGTCGCTCGCTCGCTCGCTCTCTCCCTCTGTTCAGTGACAAACATGAAAATTGCATTTTATTTAGCTCAACAACTGCTTTGGAAATAAGTATTGTATAATGCTTTCATTTGTTTTCCTCTGGGCTTTGTACTGGGCTCCCGAGTGGCGCAGCGGTCTAAGGCACTGCATCTCAGTGCTAGAGGTGTCACTACAGACCCTTGTTTGATCCCGTGCTGTATCACAACCGACTGTGATTGGGAGTCCCATAGGGCTGTGCACAATTGGCCCAGTGTCGTCCGGGTTAGGGGAGGGTTTGGCCGTGGTAGGTCATCATTGTAAAATAAGAATTTGTTCTTAACTGGCTTGCCTAGTTAAATAAAGGTTAAATGAAATAAAACATTTTTACAATGTTGAACCCCCCAAAGTAAATAGACAATCTAATCAAATTACATTTGAGTGAACAAAGTAGAGGGCAGATTGCGGGTGGAAGCAGGTGTAAGACATGATTTTCCTTGACTCATCCGGATCTCAACTGAGACCCATAAGGAAACTGACAGGATAGACTGACTTACTGAACGATAAAGGCGAATGGGACTTTGTGGGCATATTGTGTGTGTGTGTCCTGGCATGATGTCATCATTTTTTGTCCCCCTGGCATGACATCATCATCATGTGTCTTTTGGGTCGTGGTGTGTTACATGGCCATCAAACTGCTTGTAGAGATGAACACATTGCTTGTTTAGAAATTCACTCAATCACTAAAACACCTTGATAAAATTGATTTTCATAAAACAACCGTGATAAGACTTTATAACAATATGTCACTCTTGCCAGTTAGTCTTTATTGATTTCTCGGTCTTAGAAATAAATAAAATACATGTGCGGGCTGTAACATCCATTCACACTATCCCAGATATCAAATAAAAATAAATGTTTTTCATACACTCTTAGAAAAATTGTATGGTTTGATTATTATTTACATTTAGTAGTATGGCTCATCCAAAATTAAAGTTTGACAAAAATTTGACAAAAGGTTTCTAGACATTAATCCCACTGGTTTTGTGGGATTGAGATATGCCACCAAGAGATGTGATTCTGCATAATCTTTTAATAATAATAATCAATACTTACACAGAAACTTAAGAAGCTTCTTATTTTAAGAAAAAATAAGATAGTTCATAAGTGCAATTCCTCAACAATATCTTAAGATTTCATGATTTTCTTACGAACTTCTCAAATATTTTACAAAATTCTTAAATATCTTCTTAAGATGATTGTTGCTAGGCAACCGCTTTAGCTAGCTATCTAGCTAGCATTGGCAATCATGAAAGCATATTTCGTACTGAGATTACTATTCTAAAACATTTTCTTGAGTTTCAAATAAATAAATACTGAAGCTTTCAGATTAAGTTTGTGAATTAATTAAACATGTTGAATTGCTTTCATTAGCTTAATTTCTTTTTTAAGACAAGGGTTTAGCTATATTGTAAATAAGAACATTTCCAAGAACAAATCCAATAGCTTTATTTTCAAGAATCTCATTTTTTGTAACTTTTTGATTAAGGCGAAACATAAGTTATAGCGCATGATCATTTCCAATAACCTTTTTAAGGAATAGCAACTTTGCTTAACTTCTCTGGGATATGTTAAAAAAACAGGGAAAATGCAGAGTGCCAAATTCGAATAAATTACTTTCAAAATCAAACTTTCATTAAATCACACATGCAAGATAGCAAATTGTGAATCCAGCCAACATGTCAGATTTCAAAAAGGCTTTTTGGCAAAAGCAAACGATGCTATTATCAGAGGATAGTACCTCCGTAAACAAAGAGAGAAAGCATATTTCAACCCTGCTGGCGCGACACAAAACGCAGAAATAAAATATAATTCATTCTTTACCTTTGACGAGCTTCTTTTGTTGGCACTCCAATATGTCCCATAAACATCACAAATGGTCCTTTTGTTTGATTAATTCCGTCGATATATATCCAAAATGTCCATTTATTTGGCGCGTTTGGATCCAGAAAAACCCCGGTTCCAACTTGCGCAACGTGACTATAAAATATCTCAAAAGTTAACTGTAAACTTTGCCAAAACATTTCAAACTACTTTTGTAATACAACTTTAGGTATTTTTTAACGTAAATAATCGATAAAATTGAAGACGGGATGATCTGTGTTCAATACAGGAAGAAAACAAACTGTAACTAGCTTTCTGGTCACCCGCCTCTATCTAACAGTACACTTCAAGTGACCCTCGTTCAAGATGGCCGTATTTCTTCATTACACAAAGGAATAAACTCAACCAATTCCTAAAGACTGTTGACATCCAGTGGAAGCGATAGGAACTGCAAGAAGGTCCCTTAGAAATATGGATTCCCAATGAAAAGATTATTGAAAAGAGAGTAACCTCTAAAAATAAATTCTGAATGGTTTGTTCTCGGGGTTTGCCTGCTAAATACGTTTTGTTATACTCACAGACATGATTCAAGCAGTTTTAGAAACTTCAGAGTGTTTTTTTCTAATCTACTAAGAATATGCACATTTTATCTTCTGGGGATGAGTAGCAGGCAGTTGAATTTGGGCATGGATTTCATCCGGACATGAAAATACTGCCCCCTGTCACCAAGAAGTTAACTTTCTTCTTAAGTCTATAGTTAAGGGGAACATGGCAGTTAAGAACACATTTCTTCTTAAGATGGTTTTGTATATCTGGGCCCTAGTGTCTAGTGTCATTATATACATGCTGACACTCCTCGCATAAGGTTCCAGTACAACCACCCAAAAATAACCCATGCATGTAAACACAGATGAAATACAGTTAGAATAAAACAACCATAATCACAGCTACAATATTATGTGAAATAATGCAACATATGAACAGTAATACACTACAGGAATGCATTGCATTACCCACAACCATCTAACGAGAGGGTTCTTTGTAACCCTTCAGACAGAGAGAACCCTCTTTTAAAAAAGGGATTAGTTGAGCAGAAAAAATGCTACATAGAACCATTACTCACTTATAAGAACCTCTGAAGAACCTTTTTCTAAGGGTGTAACTGATGTTTTCATAATGAAGACAATAACCACGTTTCCATCCACAGTTTTTATGCAAATAAAGTCATACCCGTACAGTAAAGTAAAGTCAGCTGTGATTGAAACAGGAAGTTTTGGTGCAATTGTATAAATGCCGACAGATAATCTGTTCCAATAAATATCGGTCTTATTCTGGTGACATGATAATCGATGCTTGACTGCCATTTGACAAATACAAATATTCTTGCTCTTATCCATAATAATCTCATCATGTAGACTAGCCTACTCGCACAGCCTACCTGCACTGTATCTGTGAACTGTTGGCTGGAGCGTAATTGCTAAAACCAGAATAGGCAGATTTGCTATTTAACGCAACAGTTTTAGTGACAAAACTATTGGTAGAGTTGAAAGTGCGATGGAAACACATTTTTATTCGATACATTTTGTGTGCACTACACACTGATTTTTATCTGCAACAAGATTTCAGAATATTCCCAAGGAAATCTGTCACCAATTAGATGGAAACCTAGCAAGGGAAGAGTTACAACTACTAATCCATTTAGTGCAGTAATTGTGACTCCCATGATAACCTGTTGTTTCAGGGATACTGGGGGAGTTGGGGCTGCCTGGAAGACCAGGACCCACTGGCGATGTTGGGGAGATGGGGATGCACAGCCCCCCAGGGCTACCTGGGATATTAATATCAGGTCAGTGACCCAAATGACACCTGGCCAGTACTGATATCCCCCATCTCAAAATACTGCTCAGCCCCAGTGTGAGTGTGCTTGTTTGAGTGCATGTGTGTGTCTAATAGGGTCTTTGTACTGTAACCCTACCTTACCATGCATACCATGCTGCCTAGGAATCACTGGCACCAAGGGGTTTAAATGTACTACCAGAACAGACCTAC
This sequence comes from Oncorhynchus tshawytscha, assembly GCF_018296145.1. Classification (NCBI taxonomy): domain Eukaryota; kingdom Metazoa; phylum Chordata; class Actinopteri; order Salmoniformes; family Salmonidae; genus Oncorhynchus; species Oncorhynchus tshawytscha. The sequence goes on from NC_056445.1 coordinate 1,095,677, forward strand.
ACCCGGAGAGCCTGGTAAACCAGGCACAGCAGGCCTAAATGGTCTGAAAAGAGAGCGCGGACCCCCAGGTTTGTCACCTGTGGTGGTTTAGTTCTGTATTATCAAATTAGGAGAGACAAACCTTTCACAGAGTTATACTTAAACTACATCTTCAATAATAAGAGCTTTGCAATAGCAATGACTTGTCAACGATTCACAATTTCCTAATGAACCATTGAGAGTGATAAAACAAAAGTACAAACGGTCTTTTATAACCAAGATACACCCCTTTCAACCTACATGACAAACAACAGATACATAGAATGGTCACAAGGATAAGATTTGTATGAAAGATACCTATAATACATAGCAGACAGCATCTGCTGTGTCAACAGTTTTCATTGTATAGACCAGTGCCTGGCTCTCCTACTCAAAACTGGAACCGTCTCTTCATGGTACAGTATAGAACAGAAACATTAATTCATGTTCTCTGGAATGCTCTTTAGGTTTTATCACCCAAAGTCATCGTAAAACTCCTCTGTTAGTGTTATCTCATAGAGGCCCATCCTCAGTAGAACACACACACAATAGTTAACAGAATACTCTATTCTGTCGAATAAAACAACCATTATAATGCAATACAAGCATTATAACATAATCTTGCAATTTCCCTGACACACCTCAAGTGCATTTGGTCCCCATCTACTGCACTTCTGTCATAGAACATGGCTTGTCTTCTTCTAATCTATTGATGTTCAATCGAACATGGCCTCTAAATGTAGAACTTGTGTTGGTAGATAATGCTATTAGGTATATTGCAATGTTGTTGTGTGTACACTCTTAGAAGTAAAAGAGCCTGTGGGGGGGAAAGGGTATTCGAGAAACCCCTGTGTAGTGGTTCAAACCGGAAAAATGTTGTGATGGGAGGGGTTATATTTTGAACCATTGAACCTAATAAATATATTGTCAGAAGATAGAACAGCAGCATCTGGTAATACAAGGGGTGGCGGACTATACATATTTGTAGCTGAATAACTTGAAAACAGCCTAACCAGCTCTGCTAGGGCAAGTAAAATGCCCAGAGTGTTCTTTAATTTGTGTCTGGAAGTAGTTTACAAGCTAATCTTCAGAAGATTGGAGGCATGGCTTATTGGAGGCGTGGCTTTCATACAGTTATTTTTGGCCACCCGTTAGAGTAAATTTCATAGAGTAAATGTCATAGAGTACCATTGAGTCATAATACCCATAACACTTAGCGGTCAAACAGGGAAAAATCTACCATTCAGTTTTCCCATGTGGGATTTTAGAAACACTTAAAATAAGTGTAGGTTTACCATGACCTTTAACAATATGTTTGCCTGTATTCAACCTCAACAAATGAAATGCTAATTAGCTGCTAATGTGGCTATCATAAAGACCCAAAATGCCATGATGATCTATATTAGATTGCTGAATCAAGGCAAAGGTAAGAATCTCTGGATTAACAATCTAATGTTAGCTAAATGTAGTAATGAATGAATTGGCTAGATTTCATTCAATTTACCTGTTAGCAAAAGTGTCAGCTAGAGATAACTTGCAGGAGCTTACAGGGATTTGATTTGTAGTCTTTTATGCTTATTAGCATTTCTGAATCTGAGAGTAAAAAAAAGACAAATACTGTATATGTGACCTGTTTCAGGAAACTAGGCGTATATCGCGGGTCACTACTTTTTAAAAATAAAAATGTGTTTTTGGCAGAAATGCCTTTCTCGAACATGTGAACTTTCATGTGACTTCATAACAAACTTGTATGCCATCTGTAGATACGAATGTAAAATTACGAGCCTAGTTTGTTTAGCCACAGAAAAAGTCAGCAACCTTCCCTCTAGCCATGATTGGTTGAGCTAATGAGTGGACTGGACATGCTGAGAGATGAGTTTGGATTGGTCTGCCATATAGCACACTCCTGTCTATTTGAGCTGGTCAGTATGTCTAGGTAATCCTGTCTAACACAGCTTTTTTTATTTTATGTATCGCGTAGTAAAACTGCATAAGTCTAATGTCAAGTTAAAGTGTACTATTAACTAGCGAACATTAGCTGTCTGGCTCGCTAGCTAACATTACGTGTATGCTCTCCACTTTCTGGGGGACCGAGTTTTGAAATCTGGAATTTGAGTATGATAGCTAAGGAGATGTATAAAACACCTGTCTCCAGATTACATCTTCAAACTAAAGGCAACCATGGCATCTGTGACAGAGAGGGAGAAGCCTCCTTCCATGTTTTTGGGTAAGATAGTCTAGCTAGCTACATTTTCAGATATTTCACGTTTCTAATTTTTACAGAAAGTGGTTTCATTTCAAGTTAAAGTGTACTGTTAGCTAGCTAACGTTAGCTGGCTGTCTCACTAGCTGTCTCGCTAGCTAGCTAACATGAAGTGTATGATCTTATTATTCATATCTCAGAGCCATTTGCTTGACTCGTTATAGCATAATGTTAGCTAGCTAACATTGAACCTGGTTTAGATACCTGCAGATTCATGCAGGGTAGTAACATCATGAGTTGGGATTATGGTTCATTATTTAGCTAGCTAGCTAACTACATGTCTTAATAGGGCTGAAATCCCGTTAACGGGATCGATATGACAACAGCCAGTGAAAGTGCAGGGCGCCAAATTCAAAACAAATCTCATAATTAAAATTCCTCAAACATACATGTATTTTATACCGTTTTAAAGGTAATCTTGTTGTTAATCCCACCACAGTGTCCGATTTCAAATAGGCTTTACAGCGAAAGCACCACAAATGATTGTTAGGTCACCACCAACTCAGAAAAACAGCCATTTTACCAGCCAAAGAGAGGAGTCACAAAAAGCACAAATAGAGATAAAATTAATCACTAACCTTTGACTTCATGTTACACAATACATGTATGTTTTGTTTGATAAAGTTCATATTTATATTTAAAAAAATCTCCGGTCATATTGCAGAGAGCCACATAATTTTACAGAAATACTCAATATAAATGTTGATGAAAATATAATTGTTAGACATGTGTCACGGTCGTCATATGGAGGAGACCAAGGCGCAGCCTGATATGAATACGTACTTCTTTTAATGAAGAATAGACACTGAACAAACTATACAAAACAACAAAACGAACCGTGACGCAAATATGGCTAGTGCAGAACAGGCAACTAAACAGAGTAACAACCCACAAAATACCCAAGGAATATGGCTACCTAAATATGGGCCCCAATCAGAGACAACGATAAACAGCTGCCTCTGATTGGTGCTCAATCTAGGCAACCATAGACGTATAAGCACCTAGATTTACAATAAACCCTAGACATACAAAAAACCATAGACAATACAAAAACTAAACAAACCACCCTTGTCACACCCTGACCTAACCAAAATAATAAAGAAACAAAGATAACTAAGGTCAGGACGTGACAACATGGAAATATAGATATACCTCTCCTTAATGCAACCGCTGTGTCAGATTTTTTTTTAACTTTACGGAAAAAGAAAACCATGCAATAATCTGAGACGGCACTCAGAATTATTTTTTTTATCCGCCATGTTGGAGTCAACAGAAATCAGAAATAACATTATAAATATTCCCTTACCTTTGATGATCTTCATCAGAATGCCCTCCCAGGAATCCTAGTTCCACAATAAATGTTTGATTTGTTCGATAATGTCCATTATTTATGTCCAAGTAGCTACTTTTGTTAGGGGGTTTAGTACACAAATCCAAACGCTCGTGCAGGTCCAGCCGAACGTCGGACGAAAACTTCAAAAAGATATATTACAGGTCGTACAAACATTTCAAACTAAGAATAGAATCAATCTTTATGATAGTTTTATCACAAATCGTCAATAACGTTCCAACCTGAGAATTCCATTGTCTGTAGAAAAGCCATGGAACGCAGGTCGCTATCATGTGAAATGCGCAAGACCAGGACCTGGCTCTCTGCCAGACCACTGACTCAAAAGCTCTCATCCGGCCCCACATCACAGTAGAAGCCTCATTCAAGTTTCTAAATACGGTTGACATCTAGTGGAAGCCGTAGGAAGTGCAACATAACCAATATCCCACTGTGTATTCAATAGGGGCTGGGTTGACAACCTCAGATTTCCCACTTCCTGTTTGGATTTCTTCTCAAGTTTTTGCCTGCCATAGGAGTTCTGTTATACTCACAGACATCATTCAAACTGTTTTAGAAACTTCAGAGTGTTTTCTATCCAATACTACTACTATGCATATATTAGCAACTGGGACTGAGGAGCAGGCCGTTTACTCTGGGCACCTTTCATCCAAGCTACTCAATACTGCCCCGGCAGCCATAAGAGGTTAAAGTGTTGCTCTGTGCTACCCAGTGGGTACAATACTACAGTAAAAGCAAAATAATCCTAACATTTCCACACCCTAATTGTAGTCTAAGTTTCTCTTAGAATAAAAACCTTAGTGCAACAACAGTTTTTATTAATTAATACCGCAGTGGTGCACAGTTATCAGTTTCTATTTATGTTTATGCCACCCATTCATTGTCAGTTAGAGACACAGTAGCGCCTTGGGACCCAAAAGTATAAACAGTGCTCCAACTCCCCCTTGCGCTGGTCTGGAGCAATGAAGTACTGACACAGGGTACTGTACTAAACCACAAATGACCTCTAAGTTCCACATTGTGGAATAATAGTGAAGACATCACTACTTTGAAATAACACATATGGAATCATGTAGTAACCAAAAAATATATTTTATATTTGAGATTCTTCAAAGTAGCTACCCTTTGCCTTGACAGCTTTGGACACTTTTGGCATTGATGATGGGGGAACCCCCATCATCATAGCTACTTTGAAGAATCTCAAATATAAAATATATTTTTTGGTTACTACATGATTCCATATGTGTTATTTCAAAGTAGTGATGTCTTCACTATTATTCTACAATGTAGAAAATAATACAAGTAATGAAAAACCCTTGAATGAGTAGGTGTGTTCAAACTTTTGACTGGTACTGTATATACCAGGGCTCTCCAACCCTGTTCCTTGAGAGCTACCGTCCTGTACGTTTTCACTCCAACCACAATTGTAACTAACCTGATTCAGCTTATCAACCAGCTAAACATTATAATCAGGTGCGCTAATTGAGGGTTGGTGTGCAAACCTACAGAATGGTAGCTCTCCAGGACCAGGGTCTGAGAGCCCTGATTATATACTGCACCCATTTATTCTTGGAAAATATAACTTAGAAATACCTCATGAGCTTAGTTCAATTGTCGTACCCAATCAGAACCCAAAATATAAGTCCAGGATTCAATCAGATCTGCAGTAACTTGCGTTAGCCAACATAGCTTTTCATTTATTTTGTTTAGGCAGTGTCTGAGGTGCTACTGTGTTAGAGCTGTCAAATCGGTGAGTGGCTGCTTTTGTGATCATTGTCACGAAATCACACCTGTGCTTATGTCCAACCCATGTTAGAAGTTCAGAACAAAAAAAGTGTAAACCGTATAGAAGTAATGACACTCAAATGTAAAATCATTAAACAAAACTATAGGGATTTATATCAGCCTAATTGAGGTGAAGATTACATCACACATTCCAGTGTTCAAACTTGTAACGAGTCTGTATGGGATTTCTACTGTGCATCCCAGGGCAATGTCCGGGGTTTGACAGCAGTTACACCTCAGACACCCACTAAAAGCAATGTGGGTTGCCAATTTTATTGAATTTTGGCATAAGGATTCAACTGTCACTTCCTTTGACAACCCCTGGCGTTATACCTATCGTGGACATTGCCAATGGATGCACCAAGTCACATAAGTAGAAATCCCATTCAGCTGTGTTACAAGTTCCTATATTGGAATGTGTGATGTAACTTACACCTAATTTATACTGATATAAATCCTTATTATTTGAATAATTTTCAATTTGAGTGTAATTACGCGTTTGTCAGTTTACGCGGGTTACGGCTGTAGTTTGTGAATTCATTTAATTGATTGATTGAATCACATTCCTTTGAAAAAGCAAAACAATTATTCACTATTATGCTCCCTTTAAGAGTAGCTAAATATCCCTTACATATCCATGTTTTCCGCCTGCATTTTCTCTTTGTCTCTTACTGTCTGTCATCGTAGGAGCCCCAGGCCGATCGGTAGATGCCGGCAGCCCAGGCCCCACCACCACCTTTAACTCTGGCTTCCTGTTGGTGATGCACAGCCAATCAGACACATTTATTTCCTGTCCAGCAGACATGACACAACTGTGGACTGGCTACAGTTTGCTGTACCTGGATGGCCAAGAGAAAGCCCACACACAGGACCTCGGTACGTTAGTCTACAATACTGTTTGTGTGTGTGCTCATCTGTGCACCTGTGTGTGTGTGTGTAAGTGTGATTGTAACCGGTAACCAGGCATGTATTTTCCTCTTTCCTCGGTCAGGCCGGGTCATGTATGCGTCTCTTCAGCACCATGCCTTTCTCCTACTGTAAAATGGGCATGTGTGACTATGTCAGCTGCAATGACAAGTCCTACTGGCTGTCCACCACAGCGGCAGTGCCCATGATGCCTGTGGGCCAGGACATCCAGCAGCACATCAGCCGCTGCGTAGTGTGTGAGGCCCCCTCCCCTGCTGTGGCAGTTCACAGTCAAGAAAACAGCAACCCCTTCTGTCCCCCCACTGGAGGAGTCTGTGGGTAGGATACTCCTTCCTCATGGTGAGTTTATATGTGAGTGTGTCTATGTGTGTCTCTGCATGTCTGTGTGTATGTGTGTGTATGCGTGTTTGTGTGCGTGTGAGTGTTTTGTTGTAACAGTTCATCCAATGAACATACTTGATCAACGATCCTTCTGATTTTTTTCAGCTGAATTTTTTTCAGTTTTCTAGATTAGTAACTTTTTTCTCCTGAAATCTGTAACTTGGATGAAAGCTCTTAATTTGTTTATTATGTTTCCAGGTTTCAGTACCTAATATTACGTGTCAGATTATCTTTTGCTTGAAACTCCCTAGTCAACAACAAACAGAGTGGCTTCAAACATCAATGTGGCTCATCAGACACTCAGATTCAGAAAACGTTAATGTCCTCAATGAGGCAATTCATTCTGCAGCAATCGCAATACATACAGACACTGAAATTGTTATTATGTCTTCACATTTATTTTTTAATTTTTTATTTCACCTTTATTTACAGGATGCATTTACAAATAGTTAATTTTGTTCTGAAATTGATAAATGACATTGATGCAAAACATTGCTAAGGCCTATATGTAGCGTAATGTTTATGTATTTCTCCCATGTTTTATCCAGGTAATATTTTAGTTCCTTTCTCAGGTTGTGATACCAGGTAGGCTAGTTGAGAACAAGTTCTCTTTTGCAACTGCGACCTGGCCAAGATAAAGCATAGCAGTGTGAACAGACAACACAGAGTTACACATGGAGTAAACAATTAACAAGTCAATAACACAGTAGAAAAAAAAGGGGAGTCTATATACATTGTGTGCAAAAGGCATGAGGAGGTAGGCGAATAATTACAATTTTGCAGATTAATAACACTGGAGTGATAAATGATCAGATGGTCATGTACAGGTAGAGATATTGGTGTGCAAAAGAGCAGAAAAGTAAATAAATAAAAACAGTATGGGGATGAGGTGGTAAAAATGGGTGGGCTATTTACCGATAGACTATGTACAGCTGCAGCGATCGGTTAACTGCTCAGACAGCAGATGTTTGAAGTTGGTGAGGGAGATAAAAGTCTCCAACAACAGTGGTCCTCACACTCTTGGAGGCTAAGACCCTCCGAAAGCCTATGACATTTTCTTGTCACCCACCAAAGCCACAGTTGTGTTTATTAGAGCACTCAACAGAAAATATTTTAAAGTAGAAAGCAAAAATAAGCATTTTTGATTGAAGAAGTCCATGTAGTCTCTTCCTGTTCTGTTTTCTTCTGTTTGGTGCCTAATGAACACGACTCAGTTAGGCCTTGATTCAATCAGATCAAGCCTTAACCCGCATTAGTAGATATCCACATTGATGTTGTTTTGTCAGTGTTGGAGGTGTAACTGCAGTATGAGCTGACAAATAGGTGAGTGGTTGCTCTTGTGTGTCACAACCCAATCCCTTCCTTATTATCCTTGCTGCATTAGAAGTTCAAAATGGCAAAAGTGTAGGCTTATGCATGTTTTCATGTTGATTTGGATGGGGGGGATTTAACCTCTCAATCTAATCGAGATGTTGATAATATTACATCACACAAAGTGTTTAAACTAACACGGCTATAGGAAATTCTAACGCAGCTGCATGGTATTTGTAAGATTATGAATTTGGGTGATTCATTGCGTCAAATGGCAGTGTCCGCGATAAGGTAATGGAAGGAGCCGCTTGTGGATTTAACAGCTTTAACTCAGTTCCACCTCCGACACCACCAAAACAATCGCTATGCAGGTGTCCACTAGCGCAAATCTAGCCAACGTAAGAATCTAACATGCAAAATAATAACAACCAAATAATTTATATTGACTACCTGTTAAACTGCTTTTTTAATAGACCGGATCAAAACAATATATCTAAGCCAAAAAGGTCTGTGCACTGTTCACCAAAGCATAATGTGTAAACTTTGTTACAACCCCATGTTTGGTCCACTTGAAGGAGAAATTAGGGGGGACACTTTAAGAATTTCTGTTCCAGTCAAGCAGTAACACACCTGACTCAAGTAATCATATCAAGATTTTGACAAGTTGAATCAGGTGTTTTGCTGCTGGGCTGGATCAAAAACCTGTACCACCACCCCTCCAGACTATCGCAGTTTGAGATCAACTCTATTTGGTTTGGACCAACTTTATTTTATATCATGTTCGTTATGGTGATGAGAAAGGGTAACATGTCTAGGGATAGTTTTTTCCCATACATCTCAGCATTCTCCATTTCTCGGTGCAGACATACCCTTGCTGTCTGGTTACACTTGTACCCTAATGTAATTTTGGGGTAAATGAGAATATTGTGGTCACCCGAGTCTCTTTTTTAACTGTTATGTCTCATAAGATAACCAATGTCAGAGGGCAAAAGAACATAACTATTGTTAAAGGCCCCCTATAAACAGAGCTGAGAGAATTCACCACAGCTTATGTACTGTTGGACTAGAGAGAGCTTCGCTGTGGAAGCCTGAGATTCATAAGCATGTAACATCACAGAATGTTCACAGAAAAGTGATTATCTGCCAGATAACATAGGGAGTCGTTTCAGCTCTATTCATTCTATTTCTATATGCAACATTCGGAACGTTTCACATCACTGAATCATATACCCTGAGTCATTTCATGCGGTTAACATAATGAGACCCTCTTCTGAGCCAATGGGATTGCTGCGGGTGTAAATGTGTAGATTTGAAAATAGTTGATAGTATATAACCAGTCTGTCAGAAGTGGCTCTGAGTTGTTTACTGATTGACTGACTGACTTTGGTTCTGGAAAGGGAAGGAGCGTTCTTCTCCAAACCCCTCTTCCTCCCCTCTCTCAATGTGTGGTTACTCCCTTAACATTAGAGGCACATCAGAGGTTAAACATGGGACTCTCCAACATCACTGAAACAAACACAGGTGGGAAAACATGTACACAAACACACAGAAGCTGAGCCACCCCCAAGACCACCCCCCCTGTCTCAGCCTCCAGTATTTATGCTGCAGTAGTTTATGTGTCGGGGGCTAGGGTCAGTCTGTTTTATGTGGAGTATTTCTCCTGTCTTATCCGGTGTCCTGTGTGAATTTAAGTATGCTCTCTCAAATTCTATCTTTCTTTCTTTCTTTTTCTCTCTCGGAGGACCTGAGCCCTTGGACCATGCCTCAGGACTACCTGGCATGATGACTTCTTGTTGTCCCCAGTCCACCTGGCCGTGCTGCTGCTCCAGATTCAACTGTTCTGCCTGTGGCTATGGAACCCTGATCTGTTCACTGTGATTACTATTATTTGACCATGCTGGTCATTTATGAACATTTGAACATCTTGGCCATGTTCTGTTATAATCTCCACCCAGCACAGCCAGAAGAGGACTGGAACCCCACTTTGCCTGGTGCCTCTCTAGGTGTCGGCCTTTCTAGGGAGTTTTTCCTAGCCACTGTGCTTCTACACCTGCATTGCTTGCTGTTTGGGGTTTTAGGCTGTGTTTCTGTACAGCACTTTGATATATCAGCTGATGTAAGAAGGGCTATATAAATACATTTGATTTGATCATCTTCGTAAACAATTTGGTATGATTTCTGTCAGCATTCTTAATCCTTATAGGAGAAGCCTTTCAGTAATAATTCCTCTAAGCAACCAGTAGTCTTAAGTATTATATGTGGACTGTTTCAAGGTTAAATAAATGCATCTAATTTCCAAGTGTCATGTGTGTGTGATTGCCAGTGTTTAGGTCATTGCAAATGGTTACTGGAGTGTTATTAGCTTCATAGTAGATCAAGTGTAGTCTTTAATGTACTGAACTAAGGGGAGAAATGCAGTGTTTACAATATATATTTAATATAAATGTTCTAAAAATAGTTTGTATAACAAACAAGATTATTTTAAGAAACACATCAAATTACTATCATGTTCCCTCTGGAGCAAAATGTAACACAATTTAAAACTTAGTTCCCTGCTCTCTAAAATGATTTAGTTCCTGTTTTATATTTGCTAAGAGACAGATACAGTATATTTTCTAATCCTATTATTACATTCAAATACTACAGGGCTTTAAATCTTCATTGATAGTTGAAAAGAATGAAATGGTAGCCCAATACGTATTCATATTTCATATTTATATTTATAATAATTACATGAAAATACATGAAAATACACTGAAACTATCTTTTAGTATTTTGTCAATTTGTCCACACCACCACATTTATTTTGCATTTCAGCAGTCCAGTTTTCAAGAAAAAAATTATGCATCAAGGAAAATGTTTGCTCAACTGAAGAAAAAATGAACAATGTAGTATTAAAGGTGGAGTCAGCGATATTACATACAATATCAGTGAAAAGTATGGACACCAACTGATTTATTATTTTTTCCCTATATTTAACTAGGCAACTAGACACTGGCCAAATCCGGACGACCCTGGGCAAATTGTGCGCCGTCCTATGCGACTCCCAATCACGGCCGAATGTGATACAGCCTGGATTCAAACCAGGGACTGTAGTGATGCCTCTTGCACTGAGATGCAGTGCCTTAGACCACTGCGCCACTCAGGAGCCCACTCAAGGGTTTTTCTTTAGTTTTACTATTTTCTATATTGTATGAAATAACATAACTATGAAATAACACATATGGAATCATGTAGTAACCAAAAAAGTGTTAAAGTGTTAAAAAGTGTTAGATTCTTCAAAGTAGCCACCCTTTGCCTTGATGACAGCTGTGGCTTCGGGACAAGCCTCTGAATGTCCTTGATTGGCCCAGCCAGAGCCCGGACTTGAACCCAATCGAGCATCTCTGGAGAGACCTGAAAATAGCTGTGCAGCGATGCTCCCCATTCAACCTGACAGAGCTTGAGAGGATCTGCAGAGAAGAATGGGAGAAACTCCACAAATACAGTTTTGCCAAGCTTGTAGCAGCATTCCCAAGATGAATAGAGTCTGGAAACGCTGCCAAAGGTAGTTCAACAAAGTACCTAGTTAAGGGTTTGAATACTTAATTAAATGTTTTTTATTATTAATACATTTGCAAAAATGTCTTCAAACCTGTTTTTGCTTTGTCATTATGGGGTATTGTGTGTAGAATAAAGAGGGGAAAAAACTATTTAATCCATTTTAGAATAAGGCTGTAGCATAACAAAATGTGGAATAAGTCAAGGGGTCTGAATACTTTTGAATGCACTGCTTATACAAAAGTATGTGGACACCCCTTCAAATTAGTGGATTTGGCTATTTCCGACACACCCGTTGCTGACAGGTCTATAAAATCGAGCACATAGCCATGGAATCTCCATAGACAACATTTGCAGTAGAATGGCTTTACTGAAGAGCTAAGTAACTTTCAACATGGCACTATCATAGGATGCCACCTTTCCAACAAGTCAGTTGCAAGGCAATCAGAGTCTCCCGTCTGTCTGGGGCTGCCGGAGTCTCCCGCCAGTCCGGCGCTGCCGGAATCTCCCACCCGTCCGGCGCTGCCGGAATCTCCCGCCCGTCCGGCACTGCCGGAATCTTCCGTCCGTCCGACGCTGCCGGAATCTCCCGTCCATTCGGGACCCAGTGCTAGGGTCCCCAGTCAGAGGTCGACGGCGAGGATCGCCGCTCGAAAGAGGCCATGGAGGCTGTTGAGGAGGTGGACAAAGACTATGGTGGAGTGGGGTCCACGTCCCATGCCACCACCGTGGACAGACACCCACACAGACCCTCCCCTATAGGTTTAGGTTTTGCGGCCGGAGTCCGCACCGTTGGGGGGGATACTGTCACGTTCTGACCTTAGTTCCTTTGTTAGATCTTTGTTTTAGTATGGACAGGGCATGAGTTGGGTGGGTTGTCTATGTTCGTTTTTCCAAAAATGTGGGATTTCTGTGTTCGGCCTGGTATGGTTCTCAATCAGAAGCAGCTGTCAATCGTTGTCCCTGATTGAGAATCATACTTAGGTAGACTGGTTTCACTTTTGAGTTGTGGGTGTTTGTCTTCCGTGTCAGTGCATGTTGCCACACGGGACTGTTTCGTTTATTCACGTTTATTGTTTTGTTCCAGTGTTCTGTTATGTTTTTATTCAACATTATGGACACTTACCACACTGCGCATTGGTCCTCCGATCCTTCTCGCTACTCCCCCTCAGAAGAGGAGGATGAGATCCATTACAATTGGCAAGATTAGCAAACTTAGGCATGAAATGACAGCAACACTTACACATCCAAGTATATCTGATCAAATTATGAAAGACAAGAATTGTAATTTTGAATTCCATAAAGTGAGTTTGGAAGAGGGGAAAAAATGATTGTTGTCTATCAACAATGACAAGCCACCGGGCTCTGACAACTTGGATGGAAAATTACTAAGGATAATAGCAGAATAAATTTCCACATCTTCAATCTAAAGAAAAAGTCATTCCGCTACCTAAGTAAAGCCACGTTTACTGTCTCAAATAGCCGACCAATAAGCCTGTTACTAACCCTTAGTAAAGTTTTTGATTTTTTTTAACCAGATACAATAATATCATACAGTAAACAAATTGACAACATACTTTCAGCACGCGTATAGGGAAGGACATTCAACAACCACAGCACTTACACAAATGACTGATGATTGACTGAGAGAAGTTGATAATACAAATGTTGTGGGGGCTGTTTTATTAGACTTCAGTATGACTTTTGACATTATCAAACATGGTCTGCTGCTGGAAAAACGTTTGTGTTATAGCTTTACACTCCCTGATATATTATGGATAAAGGGTTACCTGTCTAACAGATCACAGAGGGTGTTCTTTGATGGGAGCCTCTCCAACATAATCCAGGTAGAATCAGAAATTCCCCAGCGCAGCTGTCTAGGCCCCTTACTTTTTTCAATCTTTATTAATGACATGCCACTTGCTTTGAGTATGTATGCGGATGACTCAACACTATACACGTCAGCTACTGCAGCAACTGAAATTACTGCAACACTTAACAAATAGATGCAGTTAGTTTCAGAGTGGGTGGTAAGGAATAAGTTAGTCCTAAATATTTCAAAAACTAAAAAAGAATTGTATTTGGGACAATCATTCACTTAACCCTAAACCTCAACTAAATATTGTAATAAATCATGTGGAAATTGAGCAAGTTGAGGTGACTAAACTACTTGGAGTAAACTTGAATTGTAAACTATCATGGTAAAAACATATTGATACAACAGTAGCTAAGATGGGGAGAAGTATGTCCATAATAAAGTGCTGCTCTACCTTCTTAACAGCCCCATCAACAAGGCAGGTCCTACAGGCCCTAGTTTTGCCGCACCTGGACTACTGTTCAGTCGTGTGGTCAGGTGCTACAAAGAGGGACTTGGGAAAATTGCAATTGACTCAGAACAGGGCAGCACAGTTGGCCCTTGGATGTACACAGAGAGCAAACATGAATAATATCCATGTCAATCTCTCCTGGCTCAAAGTTGAGGTGAGATTGACTTTTTCACTACTTGCATTTGTGAGAGGTTTTGACATGTTGAAGGCACCGAATTGTCTGTTTAAACAACTAGCACACAGCTCAGACACCCATGCATATCCCACAAGACATGCCACCAGAGGTCTCTTCACAGTCCCCAAGTCCAGAACAGACTATGGGAGGCGCACAGTACTACATAGAGCCATGACGAAATGGAACTCTATTCCACATCATGTAACTGATGCAAGCAGTAGAATCAGATTTTTTTTAAAGATAGCAATACGCCTTATGGAACAGCAGGGACTGTGAAGCAACACAAACATAGGCACAGACACATGATAACGTATGCACTATACACACGTACACATGGAATTTGTGTTGTAGGTATGTGGTAGTGAAGTATGGGCCTGAGGGCACACACTTAGTGTGTTGTGAAATCTGTAATTATTTTATTGTAATGTTTTTAAAATTGTATAACTGCCTTAATTTTGCAAGACCCGAGGAAAAGTAGCTGCTGCCTTGGCATATACAAATATACCAAAAAATCCTCTGGTGGCACTTCCATAAACTCCGACATTCACAGAAAAAACATGATTTCCACTCCTGGTAGCATATGTCACTTTTTTGGTTACAGCGAGCAAAGACGACCATCACCATCAATCATAGTTAACAAGTTTTTAATGTTATTCCGCCATTGTCACACATATACAACAGGTGTTGTGGGGGCAGTTGTGTACTCATAGTTTTTGTATCTTATGTTTTCATTGTTCAATAAAAGTATAATATAAATATATATACGGTACAAAAGTCAAAAGTTTGGACAAACCTAAGTTACTCATTCCAGGGTTCTCGATTTTTACAATTTTCTACATTGTAGAATAAGAGTGAAGACATCAACACTATGAAATAACACAGATGGAATGATGTAGTAACAAAAAAAGTGTTAAAAAAAATCAAAATATATGTTACATTTGAGATTCTTCAAAGTAGCCACCCTTTTCCTTGATGAAAGCTTAGCACACTCTTGGTATTCTCTCGACCAGCTTCATGAGATATTTCACCTGGAATGTATTTCAATGAACAGGTGTGCTTTGTTATAAGTTGCCACGGTCTTCCTCCTCTTCATCTGAAGAGAAGAGGTGAGAAGGATCGGAGGACCAAAATGCGGCGTGGTGTGTTCATGAATATTTAATTAAAGAAAGCACTGAACACTGAATAAAAAAAACAATAAACAAATAACGACCGTGAAGCTATCATAAGGACTGTGCTGACACAAGCAACTAACATAGACAATCACCCACAAACAAACAGTGAAACCCAGGCTACCTAAGTATGATTCTCAATCAGAGACAACTAATGACACCTGCCTCTGATTGAGAACCATACTAGGCCGAAACATAGAAATCCCAAAATCATAGAAAAATAAACAGACTGCCCACCCCAACTCACGCCCTGACCACACTAATGACAAAAACAACAGAAATAAAAGGTCAGAACGTGACATAAGTTAATTTTAATTTCTTTCCTTCCTAATGTGTTTAAGCCAATCAGTTGTGTTGTGACAAGGTGTAACGGCCGTTGGTGGAAGAAGGTGAGGACGAAGGTGCAGCGTGGTACGTGTTCATATTGTTTATTCGAAACTGAACACTAAAATGCAAAACAACAAAGAGAACAACCGAAACAGTTCTGTCTGGTGCAGATACAAAAACAGAAAGCAACTACCCACACCACACAGGTGGGACAAGGCTACGTATGGTTCTCAATTAGAGACAACGATAGACAGCTGCCTCTGATTGAGAACCACATCCGGCCAAACACAGAAATCCAAAACACAGAAAATTAACATAGAATGCCCACCCTAGTCACACCCTGGCCTAACCAAAATAGAGAATAAAAGCCTCTATGGCCAGGGCGTGACAGTACCCCCACCCAAAGGTGCGGACTCTGGACCTCTGAACCTGACTCTAAAGGGGAGGGTCCGGGTGGGCCTTCTTTACGGCGGCGGCTCTAGTGCGGGACGTGGACCCCGCTCCACCTAAGGCTTGGCCCACTTAGGTGGCGCCTCTGGAGCGGGGACCCTTGCAGCGGGCCCCGGACAGGCTGGCGAATCTGGCAGCGCCGGATAGGCGGGAGGTTCTGGCAGCACCGGACAGGCAGGAGGCTCTGGCAGCGCCGGACAGGCGGGAGGCTCTGGCAGCGCCGGACAGGCGGGAGGCTCTGGCCGCACCAGACATGTCTCATGCACCAAGACAGCAACTCCCTCATTACTCTCTCCTCCAATCTCCCCATTAACTCCTTCACTGTGTATGCTTCACTCACCTCCAATTCCACCTAGACAGGCTCTGGTTCCATCCTTACGGTAAGCACGGGGAGTTGGCTCAGGTCTGAATCCTGACTCTGCCACACTACCTGTGTGCTCCCCCCCAAAACATTTTTTGGGGCTGCCTCTCTGGCTTCCTTGCCAGACGTGCCAACTCCTCGTAGTGTTTCCGCTCAGCCTTAGCTGCCTCCAGTTCCTCCTGTGGACGGAGATACTCCCCAGCCTGTGCCCAGGGTCCCCCTTGCCTTCCAGTATCTCCTCCCATGTCCATTTCTCCAGATAGCGCAGCTCCTCCTTACCATGCTGCTTGGTCCTTTGGTGGTGGGTAGTTCTGTAACGGCCGTTAGTGGAAGAAGGTGAGGACCAAGGTGCAGCGTGGTACGTGTTCATATTGTTTATTCGAAACTGAACACTAAAATGCAAAACAACAAAGAGAACAACCGAAACAGTTCTGTCTGGTGCAGACACAAAAACAGAAAGCAACTACCCACACCACACAGGTGGGAAAAGGCTACCTAAGTATCGTTCTCAACGTTAGACAGCTGCCTCTGATTGAGAACCACACCCGGCCAAACAACAAAGAAATACAAACCATAGAAAATGAACATAGAATGCCCACCCTAGTCACACCCTGGCCTAACCAAAATAGAGAATAAAAGCCTCTCTATGGCCAGGGCGTGACACAAGGTAGGGGTGGTATACAGAAGATAGCCCTATTTGGTAAAAGACCAAGTCCATATTATGGCAAGAACAGCCCAAACAAGCATAGAGAAATGACAGCATCATTACTTTAAGACATGAAGGACTGTAACGGCCATCGTCGGTGGAAGAAGGTGAGGACCAAAGCGCAGCGTGGTAAGTGTTCATCTTATTTAATGAAAAAACTGAACACTGAATAACAAACAACAAAGAAACAACCGAAACAGTTATGTCTGGTGTAGACACACAAAGACTGAAAACAACCACCCACAAAACACAATGGAAAACAGGCTACCTAAATATGGTTCTCAATCAGGGACAATGATTGACAGCTGCCTCTGATTGAGAACCACACCAGGCCAAACACAGAAATAGAAAATCATAGACAAACTAACATAGACAACCCAACCAACTCACGCCCTGACCATACTAAAACAAAAGACAAAACAAAGGAACTAAGGTCAGAATGTGACAAGGACAGTCAATCCGGGAAATTTCAAGAACATTGAAAGTTTCTACAAGTGCAGTCGCAAAAACCATCAAGCACTACAATGTAACTGGCTCTCATGAGGACCGCCACAGGAAAGGAAGACCCACAGTTACCTCTGCTGCAGAGGATAAGTTCAATAGAGTTACCTGCCTCAGACAGCCCAAATAAATTCAGAGTTCAAGTAACAGACACATCTCAACATCAACTGTTCAGAGGAGACTGCATGAATCAGGCCATCATGGTCGAATTGCTGCAATGAAACCACTACTAAAGGACACCAATAAGAAGAGACTTGCTTGGGACAAGAAACACGAGCAATGTACATTAGATGGATGGAAATCTGTCCTTTGGTCTGATGAGTTCAAATTTGGGATTTTTGGTGCCAACCACTGTGCCTGTGTGAGACGCAGAGTAGGTGAATGGATGATCTCCGCATGTGTGGTTCCCACCGTGAAGCATGGAGGAGGAGGTGTGATGGTATGGGGGTGCTTTGCTGGTGACACTGTCAGTGATTTATTTAGAATTCAAGGCACACTTAACCAGCATGACTACCACAGCATTCTGCAGCAATACACCATCCCATCTGGTTTGCGATTAGTGGGACTATCATTTGTTTTTCAACAGGACAATGACCCAACACACCTCCAGGCTGTGTAAGGGCTATTTGACCAAGCAGGAGAGTGATGGAGTGCTGCATCAGATGACCTGGCCTCTACCATCACCTTATTTTGGTTGCTGCATGATTCCATATGTGTTATTTTATAGTTTTGATGTCTTCACTATTATCCGACAATGTAGAAAACAGTACAAATAAAGAAAAAACCTTGAATGAGTAGGTGTGTCCAACCTTTTGACTGTTACTGTATTTTTAATTTAAAAAATATGTTTTATTATCACATACATCGGATAGGTGTAGTGAAATGTGTTGTTTTACAAGGTCACCCTTACAAAAACAAGGTCACCCTGTAACAAAAGTGCAGTAACTGCAGTCGACTCTGGTATTTTGGACGCAGAAATCGCAGAATAACTGCAGTGTACTGCACTCTAAAAGCACTTATACTACAGTATACTGCAGTTACACTGCACTCTGACTGCAATCTTTTTTCATAAGGGCAGCCATAGCAGTAAGGCACGCCTGGAGCAAATTAGGGTTAACTTGTAGACTTGACTTGTATTTAACATTACAGGACATAGCTAGTGTGCACAGAAACACCATCATCACCCTCCTACCTACATGTTCTTCATTGGCATCTTTATTGTTCTTGCTCTTGTTTCTGTTCTTCTTCTTCTTCTACCTGACACTTTCGTAAACCTTAAGCTAGAACCATCTGTTTGCTCTATTTTTCCATCCGTTCCTTCTCTTAGTTCTCAGTGTCTCTTTCTCCTATTCATCTATGTATCTGACTCTGATGGTGTGTGTGTGTGTGTGTGTGTGTGTGTGTGTGTGTGTGTGTGTGTGTGTGTGTGTGTGTGTGTGTGTGTGTGTGTGTGTGTGTGTGTGTGTGTGTGTGTGTCTGTGTTAGCGTGCACGTGTGTGTACCTGCATGTGACAGAGAGAGCATGAGTCTGCATGCACAAGTGTGTATGTTTGTTTGTGTGTGTGTTTTTGTATTTATTATGGATCCCCATTAGCTTGCTACTTCTCCCGGGGTCTAGCAAAATTAAGACAGTTATAACAATTTAAAAACATGACAATAAATTCACATATTAAAAGTGTGCCCTCAGACCCTTATTCTACTACAACATATCTACAACACAAAATCCATGTGTACGCATGTGTATAGTGCATACGTTATCGTGTGTTTGTATGCATGTGTCTGTGCCTGTGTTGGTGTTGCTTCACGTTCCTTGCTGTTCAATAAGGTGTATTTGTATCTGTTTTTTAAATCAAATTTTACTGCTTGCATGAGTTACTTGATGTGGAATAGAGTAGTACTGTGTACCTCCCATAGTCTGTTCTGGACTTGGGACTGTGAAGAGACATCGGTGGTATGTCTGGTGGGGTACGCATGTGTGTCTGAGCTGTGTGCCAGTAGTTCAAACAGACAGCTCAGTGCATTCAAGATGTCAATACCTCTCACAAATACAAGTAGCGATGACATTAATCTCTCCTCCTCTTTGACATGCATATTATTAATGTGAGCTCGATGTGTACTAAGGGTCAGCCGTGCTGCCCTGTTCTGAGCCAATTGCAATTTTCCTAAGTCTCCTCTTTGTGGCACCTGACCACATGACTGAACAGTAGTTCAAGTGCGATAAAACTAGGGCCTGCCTTGTTGATAGTGCTGTTGAGAAGGCAAAACAGCGCTTTATTATGGACAGACTTCTCCCCATCTTAGCTACTGTTGTATCAATATGTTTTGATCATGACAGTTTACAATCCAAGCAGTTTAGTCACCTCAACTTGCTCAATTTTCACATAATTCATTATAGGATTTAGTTAAGGTTTAGGGTTTAGTGAATTATTTGTCACAAAAATAAAATAATTTTTGAAATATTTAGGGCTAACTTATTCCTTGCCACCCATTCTGAAACTAACTTCAGTTCTTTGTTAAATATTGCAGTAATTTATGTCACTGTAGTAGCTGAC
Organism: Oncorhynchus tshawytscha; assembly: GCF_018296145.1. Classification (NCBI taxonomy): domain Eukaryota; kingdom Metazoa; phylum Chordata; class Actinopteri; order Salmoniformes; family Salmonidae; genus Oncorhynchus; species Oncorhynchus tshawytscha. Next base: position 1,115,818 of record NC_056445.1, read on the forward strand.
GTGTATAGTGTTACATAGATAGACACACTGGCCTTACTCAAAGCCAGTGGCATGTTGTCAGCAAAATTTGAAAAAATTAAGGGGCCTAGCTCTGGGGAATTCCTGATTCTAACTGGATTATGTTGGAAAGGCACTTCAACTATAACAGACAAAATGAGAAAAAAAATCCAGAAAATCACATTGTAGGATTTTTTATGAATTTATTTGCAAATTATGGTGGAAAATAAGTATTTGGTCACCTACAAACAAGCAAGATTTCTGGCTCTCACAGACCTGTAACTTCTTCTTTAAGAGACTCCTCTGTCCTCCACTCGTTACCTGTATTAATGGCACTTGTTTGAACATGTTCGCAGTATAAAATACACCTGTCCACAACCTCAAACAGTCACACTCCAAACTACACTATGGCAAAGACCAAAGTGCTGTCAAAGGACACCAGAAACAAAATTGTAGACCTGTACCAGGCTGGGAAGACTGAATCTGCAATAGATAAGCAGCTTGGTTTGAAGAAATCAACTGTGGGAGCAATTATTAGGAAATGGAAAACATACAAGACCACTGATAATCTCCCTCGATCTGGGGCTCCACGCAAGATCTCACCCTGTGGGGTCAAAATGATCACAAGAATGGTGAGCAAAAATCCCAGAACCACACGGGGGGACCTAGTGAATGACCTTCAGAGAGCTGGGACCAAAGTAACAAAGCCTACCATCAGTAACACATTACGCCGCCAGGGACTCAAATCCTGCAGTGCCAGACGTGTCCCCCTGCTTAAGCCAGTACATGTCCAGGCCCGTCTGAAGTTTGTTAGAGAGCATTTGGATGATCCAGAAGAAGATTGGGAGAATGTCATATGGTCAGATGAAACCAAAATAGAACTTTTTGGTAAAAACTCAACTCGTCATGTTTGGAGGGCAAAGAATGCTGAGTTGCATGCAAAAAGAACACCATACCTACTGTGAAGCATGGGGGTGGAAACATCATGCTTTGGGGCTGTTTTTCTGCAAAGGGACCAGGATGACTGATCCGTGTAAAGGAAAGAATGAATGGGGCCATGTATCGTGAGATTTTGAGTGAAAACCTCCTTCTATCAAGGGCATTGAAGATGAAACGTGGCTGGGTCTTTCAGCATGACAATGATCCCAAACACACCGCCCGGGCAACGAAGGAGTGGCTTCATAAGAAGCATTTCAAGGTCCTGGAGTGGCCTAAACCAGTCTCCAGATCTCAACCCCATAGGAAATCTTTGGAGGGAGTTGAAAGTCTGTGTTGCCCAGCAACAGTCCCAAAACATCACTGCTCTAGAGGAGATCTGCATGGACAAATGGGCAAATATACCAGCAACAGTGTGTGAAAACCTTGTGAAGACTTACAGAAAACGTTTGACCTCTGTCATTGCCAACAAAGGGTATATAACAAAGTATTGAGATAAACTTTTGTTATTGACCAAATACTTATTTTCCACCATAATTTGCAAATAAATTCATTAAAACTCCTACAATGTGATTTTCTCCATTTTTTCCCCTCATTTTGTCTGTCATACTTGAAGTGTACCTATGATGAAAATTGCAGACCTCTCTCATCTTTTTAAGTGGGAGAACTTGCACAATTGGTGGCTGACTAAATACTTTTTTGCCCCACTGTATAGGGCAGTTGGACTGTCTGCTTTGCTATTTATGAATGTGTTATTCAATGCATTTCTATGGGCTATGAAGCAGTAAAGGCCAAATTAAATATTTTATCAGGTAAACAAAATAGCTAAATGATTCAGGGTATGGATCCCGGAGAGTTCTTTGTTACTGCGATGGACGGAGAACCCCGCTGGCTGAATTGACAAGGACACTATATCCGGAAAGCCATGATTCCGTTAAACAGAGTATGTTAGAGTTCCTGGTGTCTAACTGTAAGGAGATCCTCACCCTTTATTGTCTAGGAATTGAATGTTAGTGAGTAATATACTCGGAAGCGGTGGATGGTATGCACGCTGCCTGAGTCTGACTAGGGCCCCACCTCTTCCTCTTCTCCGGCATCTGCATTTTGGTGCAGAATCCGGGAAGATTGGAGCTGTCTCGGGAAGTTCAAACAATGGATCTAGTTCTGGGAAGTCAAATGTTTGGTCGAAATGCTGGTGAGTGCCTGCCGATCTAATATCCAAAAGTAATTTTTGTCTGTAGGTCATATTACAGTCAGAGGAACATTGAAAGGATCTACAAAACATTGTGATGTAGGATAAACAGAGACCGACCATGGAGCCAGTCCAGGGTTACTATAGTAGTCTGTGGTGGAACATAGCGTTTCTAAACATGCTCTGGCCTCCGATCGGCAGGAATATTTGTGGTTGTAGTGGTCAAGGTAGAGCCAGCATGGCTTGAGGCGTCACTATAGACCCTGGTTCGATTCCAGGCTGGGTTAGGGTTTGGCCATTGTAGTCCGTCATTGTAAATAAGAATTTACAGGCCTAGAAGGCTGGCAACCCAACAGACAAAGATTGGCTTATCCCTGTCCACTTGGCCCAAGTCCCTGCTTGTGTTGGTCAGTAGGAGGGACGGATGCTGGCCTTTGATCTGTCTAGGCTGTTACACTCACTTGTCTCTGGCTATGAGTGGAAATAATGACCCCAAAAAGGGCCACCCCAGAAGGCCCCGCCTCAGTCCTGGCTGAGCCAGGCTAGGCCATGCGTCCCCTCACCCACCCCCTCTCATGGCCAATAACAGAGTGACTCCTCACCCACCCTCCTTGCCCTTGTGGGTTCTCAAAACCCTGTCACTCTACTACTGGAGAAAAGCCTGTTGCAGTCACTAATTCCAAAATCAGATGCTGCACTAGTGGCGAGCTGAGCTAAATTTAACTATTTTTGCTAGAACAATTTGTGTCATATGGACGCAAGTTTTACAATGTGCCTGCTTCACTGCAAAGTATATATATTTTTTAATCTGATTTGTAAGGTTGTTTTTTACTGTAATAAATCAATTCAAATGCAACTTTGAAATATTCTCATGGTGCATTCCTACACACCTGCCATGCACCTGACAATATTAGGACATCATGATTCAAGTAAGACAGGGTTTGGTTAGACGAAATAAAACACTCTTATTTATCAAAACATCATGGAAATTAGTGTGGATTTGCCCTTGTAAACACTGGTGACACAGAAAGCGTCCTCCATGACACCTCTGTGTAATATCTTGGGGATATTCATGAATCAGAACGAGATAGAATGTAAGCTGGATGCTGGTTACTTTATCAAAGACCAACATCAAGTGTACAATACATCTGCTGAAATAACCATTCAACAGAATCCCAAATGTCAGACTGTAGCTTTAACGGTGTAAGTCTTCTGTCAGTGTAGGCAGTTAGTATCTGATAATAAGTATCTGATTTGCCTAAAGGATACCATAATTTCGATGTGAAGCTAGGTATACAGTACTATCATTCGTACATGGTTATTTGGACCTTTGGAAGTTTAGAAGTTGTTGCCATTAGCCCTACAAATATGATGACAAATTCATGATAATGACACAGCAGTACTACTTTAACTAACAATGTAGTGTTATACCATACCACGTTATACCAACTGTATACCATTTCAGCTCCCGCTAATCAATGTAGCTAACTGTGGCGCAAAACAACGTATTTGTCGTTATTTAGCCATCACAAATCTCTTTACTAGCAAGTGCGATGCTGGCTCCATAAGTGCAAGGTGTTTCCAGCAATGTTTACTTTTTGACGTTCTATGATGTCTCCTGTTTCCAAGCGTATAGTTTAGAGACATATCAAGCTTCAAATTATGGGCAATGCAGTACTTTTCCTAGTCTCTTTCTATCCCCACCCACGCTTCAAACACACACACACATAATTTAGGCATGTAAATCTCTCATGGCTCAAAGTGGAGGAGAGATTGACTTGTTTTTGTAAGTAGTGTTGACATGCTGAATGCACCAAGGTGTCTGTTTAAACTACTTGCACACAGCTGGACACCTATGATCGAACACCCTTTGAAGAGACACACACACAGATACACATGATAAGACACGCACTCTACACACACGTACACAGGGATTTTGTATTGTAGATATGTGATGGTAGAGCAGTGGCCTGAGGGAACACACTTAATATGTTGTGAAAAGTGTTCTGAAATATGTAATGTAATATTTAAAATTGTATATAACTGCCTTAATGTTGCTGGACTCCAGGAAGAGTAGCTGCTGCCTTGCTGGATATTCAAGGCTCTATTCAATCACATTCGCTTTAGCCTACATCCGCATAGTGGTTGTTTTGGGGTATCGGAGGTGGAAGTGCATTGGAGTTGTCAAATCCACAAGCAACTCCTGGCATTATACCTAAAGAGGACATTGGCTGCATGCTGTCGCATTAAGATAAATCCCATGCAGCCTTGTTTACAAGTTCGAGCACTGGAATGTGAGATGTAATGTACACCTCTATTAGACTGAAACAAATCCTCATTATTTAGTTAAGTATCTTTCAATTTGAGCTTCATTATTTCTATATAGTCTACACTTTCTCATTCTGAATTTCTAACACTGTAACGATTGTCGTTGGTGGAAGAAGGTGAGGACCAAGGTGCAGCGTGGTACGTGTTCGGCATTTTATTAAATATAACTGAACACTAAATACAAAGTAACAAAAGGCACAACCAAAACAGCTCCGTCAGGTGCAAAACACACTAAACAGAAAATAACTACCCACAACCCATAGTGGGAAAACAGGCTGTCTAAGTATGGTTCTCAATCCGAGACAACGACAGACAGCTGTCCCTGATTGAGAACCATACCGGCCAAAAACAAAGAAATACAAAAACATAGAAAAAAATAACATAGAACGCCTACCTTAGTCACACCCTGGCCTAACCAAAATAGAGAATAAAGAGCCTCTATGGCCAGTGCGTGACAAACACGAATAGGAAGGTGTGGCTTCCTGACAATGATGAAGAGCATCTGCACACCGATTTGCCAGATCCAACACAGTTACACCTTCAGGTAGTGCTTGATCTGATTGAATCTAGCCCTCAATATAGCAGAGCACATGGTTAGGTCCAGCTAAGCAGGCTGTCTCTCTCTCTGCTGCCCTGTCTATGTTGTCCTTCAGATTAATGATATGTATTCAATTTGAGATTATCCTCAAGGGTGTGGATTGTCTGTTTATTTAAGTTTGTATGTGTGGGTCTGTTTTGTGTGTTGTTATTTGAGTGAAAAGAGGGGAGAGAGAAAAAAATCGAAGTATATATGAGTAAATCCAGCTGTCTCTGTGTGTATGTGTATTTGTATTTATTAAGGATCCCCATTAGCTGCTGCCAAGGTAACATCCAAATGTTATATACAATTAAATATACTACATGACATTACATTTCATAACACTTTCACAACACATTAAGTGTGTACCCTCAGGCCACTACTCTACTACCACATATCTACAATACAAAATCCATGTTTAAGTGTGTGTATAGTTCATGTGTTATCAGGTGTATGTGTGTGTCTGTGCCTGTGTGTGTCTCTTCACAGTCCCCACTGTTCCATAAGGTGTATTTGTTTCTATTTTTAAAAATCTGATTCTACTACTTGCATCAGTTGCCTGATGTGGAATAGAGTTCCATGTAGCCATGACTCTATGTAGTACTATGCGCCTCCCATAGTCTGTTCTGCACTTTAGGATTGTGAAACGACTTCTGGTGTGTGTGTGCGCATGTGTGTGTGTGTGGGTTGGTTGGTTCTTCTATTCTTGTGGGAACTTAAAATCCCTAAAAGTCCCCACAAGGATAGCAAAGTAGTAAAACAAGGAAAATTCACCCCTGTGGGGATATTTACCACGTCGCCTATTTCAAATTTATGGATTAGGTTTAGGGTTAGGGTTACAATTAGACTTAGGGTTACAATTAGTTTTAGGGTAAGGGGTTAGTTGTTAGGTTTAGGGTTAGGAGTTAGGTTTTGGGTTAGGGTTTTGAATGGAAATGTATTTTAGGTCCCAACGAGAATAGAAGAACATAATGTGAGTATGGACGTGTTTAACTATTCTTGTGGGGACCAGAAGTACCTGGGGACATTTTGTTAGTCCCCACGAGGTCAAATGCTATTTCTAGGGGGTTTAGGGTTAAGGTTAGAATTAGTGTTAGGGTTAGAATTACTTTATGGGTTAGGGTTAGTAGCTAGGGTCAGGGTTAGGTGCTAAGGTTAGGCTTAGATTTTTGGGTTAAGGTTAGGGTAAGGGTAAGAGTATGGGTTAAGGTTAGGTTTTGGGGTAAGGGAAAATAAGATTTTGAATGGGACTGAATTGTGTGTCACCACAAGGTTAGCTGTACAGGACTGTGTGTGTGTGTGTGTCTGTCTGTCTGTCTGTCTGTCTGTCTGTCTGTCTGTCTGTCTGTCTGTCTGTCTGTCTGTCTGTCTGTCTGTCTGTCTGTCTGTCTGTCTGTCTGTCTGTCTGTCTGTCTGTCTGTCTGTCTGTCTGTCTGTCTGCCTGCCTGTCTGTCTGTCTGTCTGTCTGTCTGTCTGTGTGTGTGTGTGAGAGGAAGTGGCTCCACTTGGAGGTCAGGGAAGGTAGGCTGGCTGTGCTGTTGGTATTGGGGTTGCCCTGGAAACGGGAGTGGAATGTTGAGACCTGTTGTTCCTGGTGGGTACAACACAGAGAGCAGGGGCTTGTGGGAAATCTGCAGTACAGAGGGGCTCAGGATGGGGGCCAGGAACGACACGTCTGGCGGTCGTCTTGGTAACAAGGCCCACTACCCTGACCGGCCAGTTGGTCGGAGTGTGTGGCGTGACATACACACACACACACACACTCTCAAAATCAGACTCTCAACTACACCAACAAGTTAAACACACGAGAACTCCCTTAGACATTGACTGATATTCACACAACCAAACAGTTTACTATATATTAAAAAGAGCAAACACATTTATACTCCAATTGCTATCACACCCCCATACATGCTCAAATTTAATCCATACCATGAGTTTCACTTAAACTTTGCACAATTTCATTGCTTATAAATTCATGTCACATACCGTCCTATATATTTACCCCTTTGGTGTTCAAGCCCTTTTTGTGTGCAATTTGTAGTTAAAATTTGGTTTTCAGTGAAGCATTTTGTGTGTCTTAACTAAGGGGAAGATCAGAGGTGACAATCGGGTAAAAAAAAAAGGGATCAGATACAAAGAGAGCGAGATTAATGAGAATCCTCGCTGAGGAAAACTTTGGGCTTTTAAATTAGGGCTATTTTCTGTTGTCCCGATGCCGGAGTTACGAATACAGACAATTGTAAAATGGGTCTATTTGCGGAGATTCTCAGTCAGTTTCATAGTGTTGGTGGTATAGTGGTGAGTGTAGCAGTCTTATAAACTACAGTCCAGGGTTCAGTTCCCAGCCAAGGCGTTACCTAAAAAAATCTTAGTTTTTGGTTGTAATTAAACTAATTGTATTGCAGAGAAAGTTATAGTCACTAGTACTGGTATAAGATATAAACTGAACGTTTTAAAATAGTTTGTTTGGTTCAAATTGAAAGACTAATTCATTCAACTTAAAATAAGGACGGAGCGAATTTTGATGTAAGACGATGTCATTTCACTAAATGATCTGTTTGAATAATGTATTGGGAATAGAGTCGTAATTAAAATGCTAAATCAAAGACGAGACAGTTACTTAAATCAAATGAATTCTAAATAATAACGAAGAGACAATTACGATAGATTTGTGCCCATCGAAATGTTCTTATAAATTTAGCGAATTGAGAGATGTTGATTGATGTTGTAAATTCTAATTCAAGATTCAACAGATGTGATAAATTAGGTTTGGTTTATCGAACCCCTACTACTGTTGCTGCAGACAGCCAACAATTATTTACAATTCATTGAAAGTCGTTGCGGCTCGGCTCTAGGTTGAGCGCTTGTTGATGACATCACTCGCAAGGCACTTTTGTCGTCACGGAAATGATGTCTTTTGGCTATGAGAAAGGGAGATCTGAATGTCTGAATCGTAAAACATAGTGATAATGGATTCTGATGGTTATTGATTCCTGGTTTGATTGTTTGAGTAACACCAGTGAATTTGAGCACTGTTTCCATTATGTGGAACAATGTTAGGGTATTAATGTTGAAAAGCAACCTCTATAGTAAAAAACAATTGCATATGTTTTGGGAAATTAGCTAGGTTGAATTTGGTTATTTGAGCTTTTCCCCTGATACATCTGTAACAGGGGCAAGTTGTTTATTGAGGAACATGCAGACTGTGTTTAGTTTCATTGAGATCTAAACATGAGTCTCTGAGTAATATTGTCATCTGAAAGCATTATGGTAGGGAGTTTTTGTATAGTTTGTTTTTTGCAATTAAAAGTGTTTTGTTTATTTGGTTACTGTTTATTGTTTATTTTAGGAGTTGATTTAACTTAATTAAACATTGTATTCTGATGTGTTTAAGTAGGATTCATTCTTCCGGGATGGATGGAAGTTATCAAAAATATGTAAATTGAAGGAGCCATGGGAGAATACGTTTACATTTTTATTAAATATCTGGGATTAAATTACTGATTTCTTACACTGAGAAATGTAAGACATTTCAGAGGGAAAAAGTAAGACATTAGATAATAATGTTATCAGGTTAATTGTATCTAAGGGTAGCATGATCATTTAAGTATACATATACATATACATATACATATGATTAATGATTTGAGGTAAAGGGGAATTATCATTGGGTTTAGTTTATAGTTCACTTTTGAGTTTCTGAATCGATGTAGCATAGTGAATGCTAGTTAGGCATTTTGTGTTCTTCTGGGAGAATGGGAGTTTTATTGTCTCTCTTTTAGATGTTTCCTGGGACTATAATATTGGGGAGAGTGGGTCAGATTGAGGCCATAAACGACCAAATTGAAAAAGGCCTGGAAGTTTTGTTTATTCATTAAGGTTTGCAAATATATACACATAAAACATTTGTTAGGACTATTTGTTTTAGTGCAAAGGTATTTTAAAGAGGCACGCTCACATATGGAACACATATGGATTTTATTTTATTTTAAGGATAAAGGGTTCTTTAATATGTCTAATGTGGTCAGCCTCAGGGGAGATTTGTATAATGAATTTGTGGTCATTTGGGTTACTAGTTTTAAGGTCAATTAATTATAATGGAGTTTTAGTTTGGGGTTAGAATTATTGTTTGAACCACTGATGAGAAAGTGGTTCAGGATTCTGTTTTACAACATTAGCTGTGAAGTTTTTGAATTGGCTATTATTGATTTGATATTACAACAGAACAAAATCCTATTCATCATTGAGAATAAATAGGGGAAGATAAGATACATTGAGGTTTGGATAGGAGATATATTAAGCCAATAGGGCAGGAAATTACATAGAAAAATAAGTTTCAGTTCTTAGGGGTGACAAATTACTGTAGATAAGGTATTCCACACTATGCAACATATATTACATTATTGATGAAACTGATTTTAAGGTTAATTCATGTTATTGTCAGATAAGATACTGTGGATCCCGGAAGGAAAGAGCTTATTAGTGTAGGAAGGATTTGATATGGTTAGCATTTGTTTTGGCTTTGTTTGATTATTAGGAGGTTTTTTATTTAAATAGTATTACATTTAACAGGAATATATGACATATGTGATGATTTAGGATTATTGTTCGGATCAAGATAGATTGATGAAGGAAATGTAAAGAGATTGCCACTCATAGACACGTTTTTTCTAAAATCAATGATTTTAGATAAAGTCAAACAGTGAGACGCTTAGTGGTATTTGAGAGATAGGAGGGAAAAGGGTTACTGTTTAAATCGATAAATATATATTTAAGAAAATATATAAGTAGCACAGATACTTCTTAAAGTAGATAAAACACTTGACAGAGAATTGGTACAGGATTGACATGAATGGACGCCCAAGGACATGTGGAAAATGAAAGGGGCGCACTTACATTATGATGTCAGACATAAGGATAATTTACTAATCTTACCTAAGTCATTGTTTAGAGTAGGCAAGGTTGTTACCTGGGCAGAGCCAGGAATCAAAGGGGGGATGGGTAAATTGTGTTCTAGTATAGGATGTGACCTACTGGATAATAAACTAATTTAAAAAAAATAGATAACAAGTAGGTATAGAAGTTAAAGATATAATCAGATAGAACAAATGAGAAACTGTTTGTTAACCAAACCTGTATGTCCACGATTTTATGCACTACAGGTGAATTACAGGTGAAGTCACTCAATCCAGCCTGTTGGGGGGACCATACCAAGGACTCCTGGTGACAGCTAGCTGAAAGAGCTACCCGGAGTCATATCACACTGCGGGACAGTAAGACACACTGACACTGTCGAACAATAACAGTGAGGAGAGGAGAACTGGAATTAACAGAATTCTGGGGACAATCTCTCGAATGAAGATTTCCTTACCTGTCATTCCATCACTGTTTTTGTTCATAGAAGTGAAAGTGTGTCTGGCTCTTGCTGATGATGTGTTCTCTAGGAGAGGGTGGGGCTTTATAGGTGGGCTGTCCATCCTGAGCTGTCTGGTTGTGGGACCTTATTCCTGATACACCATGAACACCGAGAAGGCCAGAGGGTAATATTGACATAGTTAAACAATGAGGATTTAGTATTAGCCAAGCATAAGAGATCACTTGATCTGGATAAACAGGAAGTGAGAGTGGGATTGGGAAGGATGTCTCAGTGGAGTTCTATGTAGACCAAATGGGGCCTCTGACTCCTTAGCAGTGCAGGATTAAGAGCAGCTATCCAGTGTCAGTGTAGTTCATGGAAACAGGTTATAGCTCACATCATGTGAGAGGGCTACATAAATCTACATACCCAGTATGGAAGAAGATGGAGTGTAGTGAAAGTAAGGGTTTCAGTTGATAATCTAGTGCATTCTGGGGTAGAAAAAATTAGAGCAGATAATTGCTCTATAGTCAGCAGAATACAAACAGAGTCCCCCTGACAAAGCAGATACTGACTGTGGAGTTGTCCAGAGCCAAGAGCCGGTGTGGATAGTTCAGATGAAAGATCTTAAGGAAAGGGAAACTGGTTATGAGGATTCTAACCTCTGGTTAGAGTGGATTCAATATACGGCCAGATCAATAGCTAAAGAAGAATGCTATGTTTGTGCCACAGCAAACCTCAGTTGACAACCATCCCTTTTCCATTGGAAAAGTGGAATGGAATTATTCACCTAATGGAATTATTCACCTAAGGGAATGGCCTGTATGGTAAAGCTATTCATGGAAGCAGGAAAGCCAGATAATAACAGTTGTATGGATTTGCACTATTTATATCCACATGTTCCTCTGCAATCTAAGTTTCCTCCTTTCACAGAGGCAAGGGGAGACTTTTTACTGTTTGATTCAGTATAGTACTTCTGGGAAATATGTGGGGGAAATCAGTACCTGCAATAGGACAGATAATGTTATTTCCGATGCGGCAAATGAGTGATTTGGCAGGCTGGTTGAGATCTGGGGATTTCAGTAAGATAAGGAGGCCCCGGGCTCACATCTGGTGGTGGTTGTGTGGGGGAATGACGTTATGGCCGAGTATTACTGGCTAATTGGACAGGGGTATGTGTACTGGTACTTTTGAATGCCTTTCATACTCATTCAACACCACGACATGATGTTGACTAAACGGGAGAAAATAAGTACTCCGTCTGGGTCTTTTGATGATAGGGTTTGTATTAATAACATTGTGGTTCCACGGGGGCAGATGAGATCAAAGCTATAAATTATTTCCTGGCAGGATTAGAGTCAAGTATTTTTTGGTGGTCCACTCTCAATGAGAATGTGGATTGGATCAATTATATCTATTAAAAATCCACAGTGCTTCACCAATTATATCAGAGATGTAATGAATGGCTTGGCAGAATAGAATAGTCTTGGATATGTTTGCTGGCTGAAAAGGGTGGGAGTGTATGGAGGTAGTTTGGCCCCGATAAAACAGCTCCGGATGGATCAGTGACCACGGCCTTGGATGGTTTACACACCCTAGCTCACGAGTTGGCAGTGAACTCAGGGGTGGATACTTCTCTGACTAATTGGGTTGATAGTGTGTTTGGAAGATGGAACAATAATATGATTACTGTGTTTTTGGCTACCTTCACCTGTGTGACAGTGTTAGTTTTGTGCAGATGTGTTTTGATTGCGTGTATGAAAGTTATCATTTCCAGGACTCTGGAGAAATCAATGACACTTCAGATGGTGATATATGGACTAATCCTAAACTCTGACCAGTGGAATGCAAAATACATGGCTCCGGACGTAATAGAAGAATCCGGATCATTTCACTCGCAAGAAGACCGTATTTGATGTTTAGGGAATTTAGATGTTTTCTTGTTTCAATGTATAGACTGTTTTTTCATGAAGATTGTAACGGAAAATCCTGATAAGTAGAGTTAAGATTCTGATGTAGGTTAGAACAGTCATTGAAGTTGATTGTGTGTACATGTACATGTATGGGGTTGTCTTCTTCTAGTATATCATTGATATTTCCATGTAGTGTTTAATGATGGTAGGAGTTGTTAAGTCATTTTTAGGGTGGATTGTTGGGAAAATTATGATTAAATGACTGAACAAATCATTTTAAATGGAACTGTCACTAAATAAACTTATACTCTGTTTTATTATATCTGATTAACAATATGAGTTCATAAGAAGGGATTGTGAGACACGGACAAGGAGTAATTAAAGTTAATGAACACCATTCCAACTAGGAAGAAAAGAATGGGTTGTGGATTAAGTAAACAGATAAGGTAGTTAAAACCAGTTATGCATTAGGGGGCGCTCTAAAAATTTTTGGATGAAAAATGTTCCCGTTTTAAACAAGATATTTTGTCACGAAAAGATGCTCGACTATGCATATAATTGACAGCTGTGGAAAGAAAACACTCTGACGTTTCCAAAACTGCAAAGATATTGTCTGTGAGTGCCACAGAACTGATGTTACAGGCGAAACTCAGATAAAAATCCAACCAGGAAGTGCTGCATTTTTTGAAACCGCCTCATGCCAATGACTCCTTATATGGCTGTGAATGAGCTACGAATGAGCTTACATTTTCCACATTTTCCCCAAGGTGTCTACAGCATTGTGACGTCTTTTTAGGCATTTCCATTGAAGAATGGCTGTAAGGGACCATATGTAGCATGTGGTCACATGGTGTCTCCCGCAGAAAATCTCGCGTAAAATACTGAGGTAGCCATTTTTCCAATCGCTTCTTATGAGAAACCAATTGCCTCGACGGACATATTATCGAATATATATGTTAAAAACACCTTGAGGATGGATCCTAAACAACGTTTGCCATGTTTCTGTCGATATTATGGAGCAAATTTTGAAAAAAGTTTGGCGTTATAGTTGCAGCATTTTCCGGTTGATTTCTCAGCCAAGCATGATGATGCAATCTCACTGGATGTTGGCCAGGTGGGATGCTAGCGTCCCACATACCCTAGAGAGGTTAATGCATTTGAGCCAATCAGTTGTGTTGTGACAAGGTAGGGGTGGTATACAGGAGATAGCCCTATTTGGTAAAATACCAAGTCCATAGAAACATGAACAATGGACATTAGATCGGTGGAAATCTGTCCTGTCTGATGAGTCCAAATTTGTGATTTTTGGCTCCAACCGCCGTGTCTTTGTGAGACGCGGAGTAGGTGAACGGATTATCTCCGCATGTGGTGTTCCCACTGTGAAGCATGGAGGAGGAGGTGTGGGGGTGCTTTGCTGGTGACACTGTCTATGATTTATTTAGAATTCAAAGCTCGCTTAACCAGCATGGCTACCACAGCATTCTGCAGTGAAACGTCATGTCATTTGGTTTGTGTTTAGTGGGACTATAATTTGTTTTTCAACATGACAATCACCCAACACACCTCCAGGCTGTGTAAAGGCTGTTTGGCCAAAAAGGAGAGTGATGGAGTGCTGCATCAGATGATCTGGCCTCCACAATCACACAACCTCAACCCAATTGGGAAAGAGTGAAAGAAAAGCAGTTAACAAGTGCTCCGCATATGTGGGAACTCTTTCAAGACTGTTGGAAAAGCAGTCCAGGTGAACCTGGTTGAGAGAATGCCAACAGGTTGCAAAGCCATCATCAAGGCAAAGGGTGGCTATTTTGAAGATTCTAAAATATATTTTGATTTGTTTAACACTTTTTGGTTACTACATGATTCCATATGTGTTATTTCATAGTTTTGATGTATTCACTAGTATTCTACAATGTAGAAAAGAGTAAAAATAAAGAAAAACCCTTGAATGAGTAGGTATGTCCACACTACTGTATACTTCAATAAGGTTGGCTTCATAGCAATGGTTATCAACTGTACTACAGAAATGGAATGTAAATCACAACAAATAGGTTCTGCAGAGAAGTATTTGGGTATAAGAGATTTAACTTCAGAAGAGTTACAGGATGTGCTGAGTGGCGGTGTTTCTGAGAAAGTGATACAGGCATTGGCACACTGCATTTCGATGCATGCCTCAGTTCCGGTATCAAACCTAACATCACAAGGAACCAACCTGAAGCCAAAGAAGGCGCTATGTCAACAGTGTTCAATAATCGCCAGATAAGGGACGGTTCACTCCTTAGCATTGAATGAGTGTGGTTGATTCATAATTTCAGTACGCTCCCTCCTTCCCTGTGCTTTCTTCTCACCTCTGTGTAGCCAGCCAAAAAGATCATCAAGGACAACAACCACCCGAGCCACTGCGTGTCTACCCCACTATCATCCAGAAGGCAAGGTCAGTAGAGCTGCATCAAAGCTGGGAGTGAGAAAAAAAAGAAAAAAAACAGCTTCTATCTCAAGGGCATCAGAATGTTAAACAACCATCACTAACATAGAGGCTGCTGCCAACATACAGACTCAAATCACTGGCCACTTTAATAAATGGATTTAATAAAAATATCACTAGTCACTTAAATAATGCCACTTTAATAATGTTTACATATCCTACATTACTCATCTCATATGGTATAAAATACAGTATATAAACATCTATTGCATCTTGCCTATGCCGCACGGCCATTGAAATCCATATATTTATATATTCTTATTCCATCCCCTTACATTATGTGTATAAGGTAGTCATTGTGAATTTGTTAGATTACTTGTTAGATATTACTGCACTGTCGGAACTAGAAGCACAAACAGATCACTACTTCTGCATGAACTTTTGCTTACCATGTGTATGTGACAATACGATTTGATTTGGATTTGAATGTGAATGGTGTAAACCCTGAGAGTGATCATGCATTCTTTTCTATGTTACATGTTTGCATTTAGATTTTCCACTCTGCGTATTTACCTAGATTTAATCATGTGATGAATGTTATCAATCTATACATGAGCCTCTGTCCTTGCCCTTGATGGTACTAATGGTTTAATCAACCCACACGTTTGTCAATTGTATTTATGCACTTCATTGCACCCTGCATATTTTGGGTGTCTAGCCTCCATATTTTCAAATGTGTGGTTATCTAGCCGTTTTATAACCCTGAGATTTAGACATTTAAAAACATTAAACTTTCAATCTTGTCTGTGTGGTGGCCTGGGATGTAGAAACCTGTTCGCGACATACACTCACGGCACATTGTACCCCCTTCATGGTCCCTCTGTCTCTCTATGATAACCTACATTCACTGTTTCCACATCACTTCAGTCCCGCAAAATGGCTCTTCCCACGCTGCCACTTTCGCCCTCTTCCTCTCCACACACGTTCTCTCTCTGAATTCATTAGCACAGTCCAGGACAGAGCACCCAGCTCAGCAGCTCATGCAGAAAAGAGCAGGCCAAACATTGCTAACCAGGCTGACAGTTGTACTAACACGTCAACGAACGTTTATTCCTTATTTTACCAGGTGAGTTGACTGAGAATACATTCTCATTTACAACAATGATCTGGGGAAAGCACAAAACATATTAAAATACATAGTTGACATACAAAATATATAAGCAAACAAACACAAAATGTACAAATTAAAACAAGATCAAGTATAGAATCATTAAAAAACACATTCTTCCTTATTAAGGTCCTCACACAGCCCTCTGAACTGCCTCAGAGGCACCAATTGAGACAAATGTGAAACCAGTCACATGGCAAACTGAATCATATCGACATGTATTGCGGACCATTTTCCACAGTAGGTTATAAATGCCATTTTTCAGAATTATTCTTGTATGCTCTCATTTGTCTGGATGAAATTTGGAGATCCAAGCTATAAGCTTCCATAGGGACGAACCTGCCGAGTTGATGTATGCGCTTTAGAATATTTTAATTATATGCCCGGGCTTTACTCAGTTCTATTTGGCAATTAGTATCATATGAAATATTAGCCACTATCAGGAGCCACCATAAGTAATACCCACAAACATTTATAACTGTCACTTTAGTATTAGTTTCATTCAATTTGTAGCCAAGATTTTGTATCATTACATTCTGTTTAACTTTCTTTCCTTTGTCACGTACGTACGTGTAGTTGTTCCTGGGGGTTACTAGCATTAGTGGATCATATTAGGCTTTCATTCTGCAATAATTTGGGACACGTAGCCTATTTGAATCATTATGGAACTGAGGCCACAAGTAGCAGTTTAAACCAAGAGACGATTGTTCAATCCATATTGTACACTTTTTTCCACCTTCCAAAATGTAATGAAATGAACTCGAATATGGCAACTTTCAGGATGACAATGCAGAGGTGGTTAGGTGAAAGGGCCTGAAGAAGCTGCGACCTGGGCGTTACTTTCCTGCCTTCGACGATCCGCTCCGCCTGGCAAATAGCTTAGCCCCACTGGAAGTGGACTGTCCGCCCCCAGGAACCGGCTCTGGTCCTTGAAACCCCGATGCCAGGCAAGTGATCGCCAACGTCAAACAGCAGGTCGACAACAACAGTCCCTCTACCCATGTCCACCTATCTATTCTGCCTTCAGCTGGCAGCCAGACAGTGCCAACAGAGTACTACCTCATCACCGGATTTCCTCAACTTTGGACCACCAAGTTAGGATCGAGGGAATGATGAAGGAAGCAAAGTACCAAGAGATGCTCAATGAAAACCTGCTCAGGACCTCAGACTGGCAATACGGACTTTCAGCTCCCTCCCAATATTTTCTGTTGGGTTCAGGTCTGGAGACTGACTAGGCCACTCTAGGACCTTGAGATGCTTCTTACGGAGCCACTCCTTAGTTGTGGAGGTGCAGAAAGAAAAATGTTGCCCACTCGACAGACGTCTAGAATATCGGTCCACTAATATTAGTAAAGGCCCAGTGCACTACTTTTGTGAGAGAAAAAAAAAACATTTTCTAAACACACACATATATATGTGGGTTTGTGGGTTTGTGTGTGTACCAGTCAAACGTTTGGACACACGTACTCATTCGAGGGTTTTTCTTTATTTTTACTATTTTCAATTTCTGCGTCTGGTAACTCTAATGAACTGATCCTCTGCAGCAGCAGGGGTGACTCTGGGTCTGCCTTTCCTGTGGCGGTCCTCATGAGTGCTAGTTTCATCATAGAGCTTGATGGTTTTTGTGACTGCACTTGAATAAACTTTCAAAGTTCATGAAATGTTCTGGATTGACTGACCTTCATGTCTTAAAGTAATGAAGGACTGTCATTTCTCTTTTGCTTATTTGAGCTGTTCAGAGAATTTTGTTTCATAATGGTCCAAGAGTTGACAAGAGTGTGCAAAGCTGTCATCAAGACAAAGGGTGTCTACTTTAATTTGTTTAACCTGTTTGGTGTAAGGGGCAGCATTTTCACTTTTGGATAAATAGCGTGCCCAAACTGAACTGTCTCCTACTCTGTCCTAGATCCTAATATATGCATATTATTAGTAGTATTGGAAAGAAAACACTGAAGTTTCTAAAACTGTTTGAATCATGTCTGTGAGTATAACAGAACTTATTTACCATGCGAAACCCCGAGGAGTCACTGTCTTTTCAATATATTTTCATGGGGAATCCAGAATGCTAATTGACTTTCCTAGCAGTTCTTAGTAAGCACAAAAAAGGGTGAATGCAGGTGTTCCGGGTAGCCATTTCATTAGTTATTTAGCAGCCTTGTTTAACAGTCTTATGGTTTTGGGGTAGAAGCTGTTCAGGGTCCTGTTGGTTCCAGACTTGGTGCACTGGTACCTCTTGCCATGCCGTAGAAGAGAGAACAGTCTTGCATTGCGGTAGAAGAGAGAACAGGCAAGAAGGTTTGCTGTGTCTGTCAGCGTAGTGTCCAGAGCATGGAGGCGCTAACAGGAGACAGGCCAGTACATCAGGAGACGTGGAGGAGGCCGTAGGAGGGCAACAACCCAGCAGCAGGACCGCTACCTTCGCCTTTGTGCAAGGAGGAGCAGGAGGAGCACTGCCAGAGCCCTGCAAAATGACCTCCAGCAGGCCACAAATGTGCATGTGTCTGCTCAAATGGTCAGAAACAGACTCCCTGAGGGTGGTATGAGGGCCCGACGTCCACAGGTGGGGGTTGTGCTTTCCAACCCAACACCGTGCAGGACGTTTGGCATTTGCCAGACAACACCAAGCTTGGCAAATTCGCCACTGGCGCCCTGTGCTCTTCACAGATGAAAGCAGGCTCACACTGAGCACATGTGACAAACGTGACAGAGTCTGGAGACGCCGTGGAGAGCGTTCTGCTGCTGCAACATCCTCCAGCATGACTGTTTTGGTGGTGGGTCAGTCATGGTGTGGGGTGGCATTTCTTTGGGGGGCCGCACAGCCCTCCATGTCCGCACAGCCCTCCACATTACATTAAAGTTGGATCAGCCTATGGTGTGGTTTTCCACTTTAATTTTGAGTGTGACTCCAAATCCAGACCTCCATGGGTTGATAAATTTGATTTCCATTGATAATTTTTGTGTGATTTTGTTGTCAGCACATTCAACTATGTAAAGAAAAAAGTATTTAATAAGAATATTGCATTCATTCAAATCTAGGATGTGTTATTTTAGTGTTCCCTTTATTTTTTGGAGCAGTGTATATATGGTGTATAATGTGTATATTTATATTGTATTATACATGGCACATTTGGGAAAAAGAGACCTAGGTCTCCATATGTCTTCCCTGTTAAAATAAAGGATAAATAAAACACATTTAAAAATGCTCCATGTCTTAAACACCACATACCAGGAATAGTGAGGGCATGTCACTTGAACCGTGTGGTGGATGGAAGGAAGAAGGGAAGCTTATCTGTGTTACTGCTATTTGATGGAGTTTATCCCGACACATGTAAAGCTGGGTAATATGAGATACGCGGTGAGAGCTTTTGTGAACAGGCTGTTGCAATGTCTTAATTGTTTGGCCACGTGGAAAGTGTGTGCAGACTGAATAAATATGATGTTGAAGAGTCAGTGGATACACAGTGCTGCAATTGTTCATGAGTTCCAAGAGTGCAGTGAAGGAGGTCATAGCAGCAAGAATCAGGGCTGTCCCTGATGGAGAAAGGAGAAGATGGAGGGAAGTCAGAGAAGAGAAAATAGAGAAAAAGAGGGCAGACAAGATAAAGATTTCAGAAGGAAAGTGCCTCAAATGTCCAAAGCCTTGAAACTTGCCACTCGCTTCTCTGCATAAAGCAGAAGCCAGAAGTGTTATTTAGCTGAGATGAGCCAGATAAAACACCACACTTTTATAAAAGAGTGTTCCAAAGGGGTTCTTTAGCTGTTCCCATAGGAGAACCCTTTTTGGTTCCAGGTATAACCCTTTTGGGTTCCAGGTAGAACCCTCTGTGGAATGGTTCTATACTGAACAAAAATATAAACACAACATGTCTTTACAGGTCCCATGTTTCATGAGCTGAAATAAAATATCCTAGAAATGTTCCATATGCACAAAAGCTTATTTCTTTAAAATTCTGTGCACAAATGTGTTTACATCCCCGTTAGTGAGCATTTATCTTTTGCCAAGATAATCCATCCACCTGACAGGTGTGGCATATCAAGAATCTGAGTAAACAGCATGATCATTACACAGGTGCACCTTGTGCTGGGGACAATAAAAGGCCTCTCTAAAATGTGCAGTGTGTCGTACAACACAATGCCACAGATGTCTCATGTTTTGTGTGCAATTGACATGCTGACTGCAGGAATGTCCACCAGAGCTTTGGCCACAGAATTTAATGTTAATTTCTCTTCCATAAACTGCCTCCAACGTTGGGAGGCTGCCTCCAGCTTTTGGAGGCAGCCTCACAACCGCAGACCACATGTAACCACGCCACACTAGGACCTCCACATCCGGCTTCCTCACCTGGAGGCCAAAATAGTTTTAGAGAATTTGGTAGGCGGTCGAACCGGCCTCACAACCACAGACCAAGTGTAACCACACCAGCCCAGGACCTTCACATCCGGCTTCCTCACCTGCGGGATCGTCTGAGACCAGCCAACCAGACAGCTGATGAAACTGAGGGATATTTCTGTCTGTAATAAAGCCCCTTTGTCATGTGAAATCCATAGATTAGGGCCTAATACATTTTTAAAAAATTTAATGATTGCCTTATATGAACGAACTGTAACTCAGTTAAATCTTTGAAATTGTTGCATGTTATGTTGTATTTTTGTTCAGTATACATTTTACCTGGAACCCATTAAGGTCCTTCAAAGGGCTCTCCTTGGGGACAGCTGAAGAAGCCTTTTAGGTTCTAGATAGGATGTTTTTTTCTAACAGTGTACAACACAGCAACTATGAATTGACTGATAAGAAAATTGACACAGAAAGCTAAACTCACTATATTGTAGTCTGCTAGAAGTGATATCATACAGTCTTGAATGACATACTGTTAGCTAGCTAGCTAGTGAATAGCTGGATCTAGGTTCCAAGATTGTATTTGGTATTTGAGCTCAAACCTGTACAATTTCTGGGTTTTCAGTGTAAACCTAAATGACTAAAACTAAATAGAAAGTATGTAGAAAAGATAATGGACCAATACATTTTTTAATAGTGGCCTATAATCTTGGAGAATTTACAATCACCAAAATAAAAGCCATGGAAATCAGGCTCCCATTGATTTTGTTATAATGTTTAAGCATAAGAACATAGAATTAGCCATGTCAAAATGTGTGCATTTGCTGGAAATTTGCTTAAAAACTGCAAAATTGTCTCTCAGCTTTATGGCAACAATGTATTGAATTTCAGAAAAATGCCTTTAAAACTGCAACATTTTCTTTCAGCTCCTTGGCAAAATGTGTACAATTGCAAGAAATGTGCCTGGACAGAATATCTTGCCCAGGGCCCGGACAGAATTCAGCCACGCAGACCACCTACCATGCCCAGTGCCACGCCCGCCCCCTGTTGATCCAGAAAAAGCCTTGCATTGTTACAAATAGATTCATAATTATACAGTATATTCCTTGTAAGAAGCCATACACAAATCTACATCCAGTTAAGTTTTTTGAAGAAGAGGTTATTATTAATAAAACATTTACCGCTCAACCCTTTTGGTTTGCAACTCAAAAGACACCTCAATTGGTGGGTCACGGAGCAAAAACGCTTGGGAACCCCTGCTCTAGTTTGAACAAGAAAAGTGAGGTGGATATGAGAGTGCTGTGATTATTTATAAATGTGTGTGTGAAATATGGGGGTAAGCAGGAAGGGGCTTGTTGGGCTTCATGGATTTCCTGAATGCTGTACAGATGGACGGGAGTGGTGGCAGGATGTATCCTGCGCTGGCTGGTGTGGGGACCTCCTCAATCTTCTGGCCATGCTGCTGCCAAAGCAAAAACGACCCGCAGGCTTCCCTCTCAGGCACAGGACTCATCCACCGCACTGTGGCATAATGCTACTGTTGGATGTGTGGGGGTTGGAGGAGACTCTCCTGTGACACGAGTCTGTTTGTGGAGAGTGCCTTGACACTATTGCTGCTGCTCACTGTAAGATTGCTTGCTACATTTGAAATGGTGTC
This sequence comes from Oncorhynchus tshawytscha, assembly GCF_018296145.1. Classification (NCBI taxonomy): domain Eukaryota; kingdom Metazoa; phylum Chordata; class Actinopteri; order Salmoniformes; family Salmonidae; genus Oncorhynchus; species Oncorhynchus tshawytscha. The sequence goes on from NC_056445.1 coordinate 1,137,703, forward strand.
TACTTATTTGTGTGTTTGTTTGTTTACTTGTTTATTCATTTGTTCATTAATTCATCATTCATCCCATCCCAATGCTGTGTTCACTGTTAGCCTTTCATGTCTGGTCTGTTTGTGCTTTAGCCAACTGCAATTGCTCATGGTCATGCCAGTTATGACAATGTATGGCATTACAACAGTTGAAATAGTGCCTTGAGTGGCTACATTACTAACAGTATCGGGCCAGGCTAGTACAGTCTAGTACAGTACACCGTTCATAGTACTGTTCTTTCAAGGTTTGCCATGTGGACGGCTGAGGTTTAGCTGAAACAGTTTAGGCTAGTAGTCTATCAGTATGGACCCTGGTGACCTCTGACCTGACTTCCACTGTGCTTTTCGGTACAGTGATTTAATTGGTATAGCCAAGTGGTAACAGACCAAATTAAAGACTTCTCTGTTGAGTGTCAATGAACATCATCGGATAGCTAACGAGTTTAGCAAAGAAGTTTAACATGCTCATTGGTCAAATGCTGTAGTTGCTATGTTGCAATGTTTCAACAGGTCTCATCTGCAACCTATGGAACTAGCTTCTCTGTTTGTGGAATAGCGTTCTTTACAATCCATCAGTCATGCTTTCGAAAGCAGCACCTATACCATGTGCATCAAGGATGTACGCGATAACTCAATGTCTTACATGCTAACTCAATCACCACAACCAATAGGGCCAGAAGTCTTTCCTGGCCAGGTCATGTGTGCAGGAAAAATTCCTGGCCCTAACCATAACTCACTTTTTCACTCCAACTCAATGTCCCATGCACTCATGGGAATCTTAGTGATTGTCTGTTTCCTTGTCTGACTAACTCTAATTGCAGATCATTGGGTTCAGTCAGTCTGTCTGTGGCTCATAGCACTCTCTCTCTCTCTCCATTTGCATCTTTTAAGAGGGAGTAAAATCCATCAGGCACACCTGTGGGGATGACCTCATGTGACCAACAAACACAACTCAGACAGACATTGGAGCGCATATACCTAACACACACAGACACTAACAAACTAACAAATGCACACATGTACTGTATACCAGGGGCGTAGGCATGGGTAAGCCAGGCCTTCCCAATCAGATTGAGAAAAAACAAAGAAATAATACATGTCCTTAGGCTGATGGATCATTCTTGATACACACGGATGAACTGTTGAGCGAGAAAAACCCAGCGACGTTGCAGTTCTTGACACACTCAAAATGCTGCTCCTGGCACCTACTACCATACCTTGTTTAAAGGCACTTCAATATTTTGTCTTGTCCATTCACCCTCTGAATGGCACACATACACATCTCAATTGTTTCAAGGCTTAAAAATCTAAACTGTCTCCTTCCCTCCATCTACACTGATTGAAGTGGATTTAACAAGTGACATCAATAAGGGATCATATCCTTCAACTGGAAACACCTGGTCAGCCTATGTGATGGAAAAAACAGGTGTTCCTAATGTTTTCTACACTCAGTCTATAGTATAAATGTATTTAATTTTCCCAATGTTACACTTTATATACATCACAGCAATATAACTAAACTGTTTGACATAGAAACACCAGACTTTCAGCATTTAAAAAATAATAACGTTTATTGATTATGAAAAAAATATATAACATTCCACCCATGAGGCCACTAGAGGGAGATTTGGTCATTTAACTGCAGGAAAGGTCTACAGTAGAGGAATTTACAGCTGGATTTAAGAGCAAATGGTTCCCAAAATCTGTCTATTTATCATAAGCACCTGCTTGATAAACTAAACATCTATTAGTCACTTAATACATAGGGGTGCTTTTCAAACACACACTCATGATTGTGTGTACAAGACAGTATGGCCTATGTGTGTGTTTGTGTGCGTGAGCATTTGTTTTGAGAGCAAAGAGATGCACTAGTATTTCCTCCCAGGTGCTCAAATTCACAGAAGGTCAGAGGTCATATGAAGAAACAAAGGAACCAAAAGTTGTCATTCAGTTTAAATTAGGACCCATGTTACTATACTCCCTATTCTTTTGTACTCTTCACCTTCCTTCTCCCCTGTCCAGTCACCTTTTAATATCTCTGTGTGTGTGTTTACCTCAGTCCCCAGTCAAGCGCACGCTAATCTACTGTATACTGATTCACCTGAATGCTTCCAAGCTCAAGAACATCCCTAGCTAATCTGAATCACTCTCACCCAAAGTGAATTAGCTCCAATAGTCCTCCCCACTGCTCTACTTTCTGATGGATGCCCCATGACTGGCTGGCTGCTGATATTTTTGGATTGTTTGTACCAGAACAACCTTTATCAAGAACTGTCTCTGTTCTGTCACAGCTAAATATAGGTATTGGAGCCTCTTCAGAGATCAGGTCAGAACAGCACACCAGAGGAACTTCAGGACTTCAGAAACCCCTTAAAACCACATGGAAAACTCATCAGGGGTGGAAGAAGCCCGCATCAAACTACACTGAACAAACAAATAAATGCAACATGCAACAATTTCAAAGATTTTACTGAGTTACAGTTCATAAAAGGAAATCATTCAATTAAATCAATTCATTAGGCCCTAATCTATGGATTTCACATGACTGGGAACACAGATATACATCTGCTGGTCACAAACACCTTAAAAAAAGGTAGGGGCGTGGACCAGAAATCCAGTCAGTATCTGGTGTGACCACCATTTGCTTCATGCAGCGCGACAGATCTCCTTCACGTAAAGTTGATCAGGCTGTTGATTGTGTCCTGTGGAATGTTGTCCCAACCCTCTTCAATGGCTGTGCTAAGTTGCTGCATTTTGGCGGGAACTGGAACACGCTGTCGTACACGTCAATCCAGAGCATCCCAAACATGCTCAAGGGGTGACATGTCTGGTGAGTATGCAGGCCATGGAAGAACAGGTACATTTTCAGCTTCCAGGAATTGTGTACAGATCATTGTGAAATGGGGCTATGCATTATCATGCTGTAACATGATGTGATGGCGGCAGATAAATGGCACGACAATGGGCCTAAGGATTACAACATGGCATCTCTGTGCATTCAAATTGCCATCGATGAAATGCAATTGTGTTTGTTGTCCATAGCTTATGCATGCCTATGCCATAACCCTACCGCCACCATGGGTAACTTTGTTCATAACGTTGACATCAGCAAACAGTTGAAACCGGGATTCATCTGCGAAGAGCACACTTCTCCAGCTTGCATTTGCCCACTGAAATTTGTTACGATGCCGAACTGCAGTCAGGTCATGATACGGATGGTAAGGATGACGAGCACGCAGATGAGCTTCCCTGAGATGGTTTCTGACATATTGTCACACCCTCATCTGTTTTACCTGTCCTTGTGCTTGTCTCCACCCCCTCCAGGTGTCACTTATTATCCCTGGTGTATTTATTCCTGCATGTCATGTCTCTCTGGGCCAGTTCGTCTTGTTTGGCAAATCAACCAGAGGTTTGGTGTCTCAGCTCCTGCTTTTCCCAGTCTCTCTTTTCTCGCCCTCCTGGTTTTGACCCTTGCCTGTCCTGACTCTGAGCCCACCTGTCTGACCACACTGCCTGCACCTGACCTCGAGCCTGCCTATCGCCTGGTACTCTTTGGAATCTGACCTGGTTTATGAACTCTCGCCTGTACCCGGCCTACCCCTTTTGTTATAATAAATATCGGAGCTCAACCATCTGCCTCCTGTGTCAGCATTTGGGTCTCGCCTTGTGCCCTTATACATATAGTGCAGAAATTCTTCGGTTGTGCAAACCCACAGTTTCATTAGCTGTCCGGGTGGCTGGTCTCAGACGATGCCGCAGGTGAAGAAGCCGGATTTTGATGTCCTGGGCTGGCGTGATTACACGTTGTGCAGTTGTGAGGCCGGTTGGGAGTACTGCCAAATTCTCTAAAACAACATTATGGTAGAGAAAACAACAAGAGGCTGGGTTTCTGTACAGCACTTTGATATATCAGCTGAAGTTAGAAGGGCTATATAAATACATTTGATTTGATTTGATTAAATTCTCTAGCAATAGCTCTGGTGGACATTCCTGCAGTCAGCATGCCAATTGCATGCTCCCTCAAAACTTCAGACATCTGTAGCATTGTGTTGTGTTACAAAACTGAACATTTTAGAGTGGCCTTTTATTGTCTCCAGCACAAGGTGGACCTGTGTAATGATTATGCTGTTTAATCAGCTTTATGATATGCCACACCTGTCAGGTGGATGTATTCCTAGCAAAAGAGAAATTCTCATTAACATAACATTTTAGATTACTCCCTGCACCACACACACAGCTCTCAGCCCCAAGTCAGATAAGGACACATCTGCTCTGCATTACCCACCAGACTACAGAGGGCCCCTTGACTCCCGCAAAACCCTTCTCCTCTCTCTTTGTCCTTACTCTCCTCCTCCTTTCCATCCTCTCCTATTTTCTTCTTTCGCTCTCATTCATGTCGCTCTCCATCTTCTCCTGCCATACCAATGGCTCCACTGTGTACGATCCCAACCTGGTCTCAGAGCATTTTAGATGGTTATGTGTATAAATCTGAGACATATTTAGTATATATAACATTTCATATAGTATGTATTAATTTGTGGATGTCCATCACCGATTTCTATGATATGTTCCGAATTAGAATTTGTATTATATGTTATGAATTTGCAAAACATACTACATGTTAAGAATTTACAAACGTATGATATGTTATGAATCTAGCTAAGTGGCTACTGTTAGCTAGCTGGCTAATGTTAGCTAGGCAAGGGGTTAGGGTTAAGGTTATGTTTAAGTTTAGGAGTTAGGTTAAAGGGTGAAGGTTAGGGTTAGCTAAAAGGGTTAAGGTTAAGGTTAAGGTTAAGGGAAGGGTTAGCTGGAAGAGTTAGCTAACATGCTAAGTATACTGAACAAAAAAATAAAAGCAACATGCAACAATTTCAACGATCTTACTGAGTTAAAGTTTGTATAAGGAAATCAGTCATTTGAAATAAATTGAAATTCATTAATCTATGGAATGCAAAAAACTGGGCAGGAGCGCAGCTCTGGTAGGGCATAGGCCCAATCACTTGGGAGCATGGTCCACCCACTGGGGAGCAAGGCCCAGCCAATCAGAATGTTTTGTTTTATTACAGACAGAAATATTCATCAGTTTCATCAGCTGTCCGGGAGGCTGGTCTCAGACGATCCAGCAGGTGAAGAAGCCGGATGTGGAGGTCCTAGGGTGGCGTGGTTACATGTGGTCTGCGGTTGTGAGGCTGCCTACAAAAGCTGGAGGCAGCCTCACAACGTTGGAGGCAGCTTATGGTAGAGAAATGAACATTAATTTCTCTGGCAACAGCTCTGGTGAACATTCCTGCAGTCACAGCATGCCAATTGCACACTCCCTCAAAACTTGAGACATCTGTGGCATTGTGTTGTGTGACACAACTCAACATTTTAGAGTGGCCTTTTATTGTCCCCAGCAAAAGGTGCACCCGTGTAATGATCATGCTGTTTAATCAGCTTCTTGATATGACCTGTCAGGTGTATCGATTATCTTGGCAAATGATAAATGCTCACTAACAGGGAGGCAAATAAATTTGTACACAACTTTTGAGATAAATAAGCTTTTTGGGTGTATGGGAACTTTATGGAATCTTTTATTTCACCTCATGAAACATGGGACCGAAACTTTACATGTTGCGTTTATATTTTTTATCAGTATAGTTGCAAAGTAGTTAAAAAGTAGTAAGTAGTTCAAATTAGCTAATGTTGTCCGTGATGAGATTCAAACTCACAACCTTTGGGTTGCTAGACGTTCGTGTTATACTTCGACCCAACCACCTGACTTTCGCTTTTGCCTTAAGTAACAATCTGTTTTATGTAACCATACCAAATGTAACATATCATACTTATTTGAGTGTCCCAGATGTACATTTACTATGTTACGTTTAGTCTATGAGACCCTCCATCAAGGTTAATTAGTGTAGGAGTGGAGCTTCGTACTTGGCCCGACCCCTCCTGCCCAACCCTGTGGTGCTGATGGTAGTTGTGTGGCCCAGTCTCGCTACCCCTGCCCACGCCAGAGTTCTTCCCACTCCTCACCATCTGTGGAGATCTGCTCTCTGTTACACGCCTGGAAAAGTCATTCTCAATGTCTGGCACAGCCTGTTGATTTCTCCAAATGCAGATATTATAGCATACATGCAAGGCTTGTACCTCACCTAGGTACTTGTAGATACCTAAATACTTTGTGTGGAAGAGTGATCACTAAGGGATACCTGTTACTAGTCTAGATATTCTGCAGGTACCTTTCAGTATGTTGATGACAATGGAACAGACATGATTCACAAATCGAGACTATTCTAACTGAAACCACCAAGACGGCATGACCCTAAGGCAAAAGATCACCATGTTTACAACGGTCATGTTCATTAGGGCATGCAAAGGAATGTTTTGTTAAAGGTCTTTCTGACACCTCCTGGGACAGTGAGAATGTCCTTATTACTCCAATTGGATAGAAAGAAACATTGTTTGCCTACATGTACACATGTACAGTATTTATATTGTAGGCCTATGCATTCATTTTTATTCATAACACTCAACATTGTAGCTGTATCTGCAAATATTTGTCTTACTTTTTACCTCTGCACTGTTGGGAATGGGCTCGTAAGTAAGCATTTCACTGTAAAGTCTAACCCTGTTGTATTCGGCGCATGTGATCAATAAAATTTGATCTGCTAAATCTTATCCTGCGCTCCGTGGCAGGTAGCCTAGCGGTTAAGAGAGTAACTGAAAAGTCGATGGTTGGAATCGCAGAGCCAGCAATGTGGGAAAATCTGCTGTTCTGCCCTTGAACAAGGAAGTTAACTGCTCCCCGGGAGCCGATGACGTCGATTAAGACAGCCCCCACACCTCTCTGAATCTGAGGAAAACACGTGTGACCCGATTTAGGAAATGAGGCGTATGTCGCAAGTCACGACTTCACAGGAGAGCCGTTTGAACGTAATTCTTATTTTTTTAAGCAAATTTTTTTTTTTTTTTGCAGAAATGCCTTCTCGAACATGTGAACTTTCATGTGTCTTAATAACAAACTTTTATGGCATCTGTAAATATGAATAAAGTTATAAATTACGAGCCTATTTGGTTTAGCCAAAGACAAAGTCAGGAATCTTCCCACAAGCCGTGATTGGCTGAGATAATGAGTGGGTTGGACACGCCGAGAGATGAGTTTCAGTTTGGTCTGCGGTGTAGCATCTTGTGTCGATAAATGAGCTGCTCGTTATGTATGTTTCTTCAACTAGACACTCTAATGTACTTGTCCTCTTGCTCAGTTGTGCACCGCTGCTTCCCACTCCTCTTTCTATTCTGGTTAGAGACAGTTTGCGCTGTTCTGTGAAGGGAGTAGTACACAGCGTTGTACGAGATCTTCAGTTTCTTGCAAATTTCTCACATGGAATTGCCTTCATTTCTCATAACAAGAATATACTGACGGGTTTCAGAGGAAAGTTATTTTGTTTCTTGCCATTTTGAGCCAATAATCGAACCCACAAATGCTGATGCTCCAGATACTCAACTAGTTTAAAGAAGGCCAGTATTGCTTCTTTAATCAGACAAACAGTTTTCAGCTGTCCTAACATCATTGCAAAAGGGTTTTCTAATGATCAATTAGCCTTTTAAAATGATCAACTTGGATTAGCTAACACAACGTGGCATTGGAACACAAGAGTGATGGTTGCTGATAATGGGCTTCTGTACGCCTATGTAGATATTACATAAAAAGTCTGCCGTTTCCAGGTACAATAGTAATTTACAATGTCTACACTGTATTTCTGATCAATTTTGTGTTATTTTAATGGACAAAATGTGCTTTTCTTTCAAAAACAAGGACATTTCTAAGTGACCCCAAACTTTGGAACAGAAGTGTATATCTCTTAAGCTAAAGTGTACTGTTAGCTAGCTAGATAACGTTAGCTGGCTGGCTCCCTAGTGGACATTATTTGTTTTCCCAGAGCTGTTTGCTTTCTAGTTAGAGCCTAATGTTGGCATTGTTGGCACTTTGTTAAATGTTGTTTAACTAGTTAGCGTCAGCTGGCTGGCTTGTTAGCTAACGTTACGTGATGTGTGTACCCGTTGAATATGGCCGGTCTCAGTAAACGTCTGCAAAAAAACGTAATGAAATTGTTGCCAGCCGAACTGGATAGGCTGTTTTCATGTCATCCAGAGGTAAACAAATCATCAGTCAGAGCGTCAAATGTGCGCTCCGAGAGTGAAACGAGATGGGAGGGGCAAAAATTTTAAGAGTGTGTGAAGGATGCTGAATGTGTGTTGACAAAGAGCTCTCACTAGATACCAAAACGTTCAAAGGCGATTTTCTCAAAAGTGAATTTACAAGTTGATCAACTTTCAAACCAGAATTACTTTCCCATTGTTCCTCAAATGCAGTGTATGATATACCATTTTGTAGCTCTGAGTCTCTACTTTTATCCAATGTAAAAAAACACCATTTCACATTTTGCTATATGAGACCGAATCCAGGTGGTGAGTCACAAATATGTTGCTACTACTCAATAACATTGTTGCCCTGAATTTAAAAGGGGCTTTCGACAAAGGTCAGTGGGAATAAGTTGTGATGGACTACTTTCTGGAGGACAATCGTGCCATGCTGACTCTCTCTGAAAATGATTCAGACGATGAGGAAATCCCTGATTTAGGTAAAAACATTTTCATTGAAGACGACATTGTAGATTAACCTATGTTTATGAAGTGTGTGTAACGTTAGTGATATTTTCTCAGTATGCCAGTTCGCATTGCTAGTTATAGCCCAACGTTAGCTAGCTAACATTTCATCTATCTGGTTTCCTAGTAACGTAACTATGGATTGGGATTATTATTTATTTTTTTAGCAAGCAGCTAACGTTAACATGACATGTCTAAACAAAAGACTCCAAGTTAAAGCTTGCTGCTAGCTAACATTAGCTGAGGTTAGATGGCTGGCTTGCTAACATTAACATGAACTTACATGTATGAAGTGTGTGTAATGTTAGTGATGTTTTCTCAGAATGCCATTACACATTGCTAGTTATAGCCTAATGTTAGCTAGCTAACATGGAACCTATTTGGTTAATTTTAGCTAGCTAAGTCACAATTGGTTTGTATTGCTAGTTAACGCTTGCTGTTAGCTAGCCAGCTGACGTTAGAACTGTATGAACTGTGTGTAGTGATGATCTATTCTATAATAATGCTAAAATATTGGAGTCTGGAAAGTGTCTTTCAGCATCAGTAGAACATGCCTGATTCTCCTCCACCAGTCATACAAGGAGAATGGTATAATGCCTCCCATCAAAATGTGAGCTGGCCCAACACAGGTTACACCTGAAGCATGAGGACTTCAGCTAGTGGTGAACTTCATCAACAACTACGCAGATGATAATGCAATAGTATTACCAGGACGCCACCCAGAACACAAACACTTTGGTGGAAAGCTGCTGCCATCCCAGTGTGACGTCTCTACAAGGAATCGATGACAACAGTTGGTATGTAAAGCATAAACACATTTAGATTATTTGACCTCCAACATGATTGGCACTACTTTTATTGATCACACATCCCATAGCTGGTTGGACTGGATGATGGTACGTTGCTGGTGGAACGCTATAGCTGGCAACAACACCTGACTCTGTACTTCAGGCCGCTGCCACAGATCAAGCAGTAGCAGCACTTCAAGTGAATATCATTTTCATTGTATGAGGTTATTCTTCTTTTCTAAATTTAGGAGGTGAATTGATGAGGTGCAAGGTTGAAATGTTTCATTTTTGTTATTTCCTGTTTTACAGCTTCGATGCTATGGAGCCTGGTGTTGTTGTCGCCAAGGAGCATTCGGACTCAGTCGGGACCAGGTTTCAGCTGCTGCGCAGCGCTGACATCCTTCCTCCCATAGATGGTCTGCCTGTACAAGCACCACCTGGACTGGACAAAGCTAGACAAACGTATCTTTTTGAGATGATCAGGGAGTTTTGCGACGAAGAGACTATGGACATCACATGCCCTGCACCAAAAACAAGGGCAGGACAGAAACAGGCTCTCAGAATATAGATTCCCTTGTTCATGCGTGGTTCGGCAGGACCAGTCATCAGCACTATCTACAGTGCCTCTATTAAAATGAATCTCTCCTAACACACACTCCATACCTTGCTGCTACTATTTTTTTCTATCCTGCTGTTCAGCCACTTTACCCCTGATTGTATACATATAAAACTACCTTGTCTATCACTACTGTCTGTGTACATACTGTATACTTTTTTTTATTTATATTGATATGCTGTCGTAACATGATTTTGTGACATACCATAAAAATATAATGTGACCGTATCAAGCGTCCACCGCATGCATCTGTTTATGTACTGTACATGTGCACCTCACTCAGGATTAAACTCAGGTTGCATTGCCTTATGAATACTATGTGATAAGTGCGTGTGTAACAGTATATAAAGTATGCTAATGCACTGGTGTGAAGGCATTTGGGCTGTGTAAAGTACTTTAGTAAAAATACTTTAGAGTACTAATTAAGTATTTTTTTGGGGGGGGGGGTGTATCTGTACATTACTTTACTATTTATATTTTTGGCTACTTTTACTTCAATTCATTTCAAAAGAAAATAATGTACTTTTTACTCCATACATTTTCCCTGACACCCAAAAGTACTCATTACATTTTGACAGGAAAATTATCCAATTTTCAAACTTATCAAGAGAACATCCCTGGTCATCCCTACTGCATATGTCTGAATGTTGGAGTGTGCCCCTGGCTATCCATCAATAAAAATGATATACAATTGGGCTGTCTGGTTTAATATAAGCAATTTCAAATGATTTATACTTTTACTTTGATAGTTAAGTAAATTTGAGCAATTCCATTTACTTTTGATACTTAAGTATTTTTAAAACCAAATACTTTTAGACTTTCACTCAAGTATTTTACTGGTTGACATTTACTTGAGTCATATTCTATTAAGGTATCTTTACATTTAACTCAAGTCTGAGAATTTAGTCTTTTTTCCACCACTAGATGTGGCTGGTGATAATAGCATTTATTTCACATGACCCATCAATTTAGACAAGTGTGGCTGGTTAAGTGTCATCTAATATTTCTAAAATATTTTTTATCTGGACACTTTCTGTTTACCTGGGACTTTTCCTTATTGTAGGCTACTACCACTTTTAGTCTTACTCTTTACTACACTACTCACTGTTTAGCACATGACATCACATGTGATTCCTTAAAGAGATGGGTGGGGCTGGCTTAAGAGGGTGTGAACAATGCTGAGTGGGTGTAGACAAAGTAGAGCTCTCCAGTAGGTACCAAAATATTCAAAGGCCCTTTTCTCAAAAGTGAGTATACAAGTTTAGCAACTTTCAAAGCAGAATCACTTTCCCATTGTTCCTCAAAAATGCAGTGTATTATATACCATTTTGTAGTTCTGAGTCTCTACTTTTTACCAATGTAAAAAACCCCATTTCAAATTTTGCTACATAAGACCGATTTGAGCTTTTCAGTTGAATGAATTCAGTTGTGCAACTGACAAGGTACCCAGTTTCTCATATTAGCGGGGTACCATGAGGTGAAGACATGGCCATTGCCTATAGAATTAGAATATCCATTCTAGTAATTCAAATTCTACGGTCTAATTCTTAACCCCTGCCTACAACACTAGCACCTTGTGACACCTCTCTGGGGCACAGTGAGAATGAATGGCGCATGGCCTGTGGACTCCAGCTGGTTAAGTGAATTAGAAAGGGGGGATGCCAGGTCAGGACACTATCCCCAGATAGCTACCTCAGGACAGGAGGCAGGCCAGGACTGCTCCACAAGACTGCTCCTAGACACTGATCTCTGGTCAGTTTAGTGTTTTTCTCCCAAACGGAAAACTGATCCTAGATTTGTATTGGGAGGCCACTACCATTCCATTGAGGAGTAAAACTGTCAACGATTTAGAATTCTATTTCTACGAATGCCACGGCCAAACCATTTGGACTACAACCTGTCAGACTTTTATTTTCCGTAAATAGTTCCATGAGTAATAACATAAAACCAGAAAGACTGCCCTGTTAATTACCTGGCTTGTTCATGTATTTAATTGAACCATTATTAATCCAGGTTAATCTCCTTGAGATAAAAGCCAGAGAGAACAAAATAAAATAACTCAAAAGGCAAACCATGCCAAAGCAAATCAGTGTTTTGTGTTTCACAGTCTGGGTGTTTCTGTTTTCTTGTTGCATACTTCATTAACCTTCCTTAAAAAACCATAAGCCTACAATTTCCGTGCCCCCACAGAAATCTAATTAGCACAATAACACAATTCCCATCAAAACCCCATCTATTTAAACTAGAGATATATATTTTCTTGCATGGGCAATCCACCACATCATCCGAAATCGCCCTTCCGCATCTGCGGTGAAAGGTGGCAGAGCTAGAGAGGTGTTTGTCAGATCATGAGACATCCCGAAAACTGCTCTTCTCATAAAAATGTCTAGTGTCCAAACAGTTTAGCCTAAACATGATTATGATCACTCTATTGCAAGATGAGACTCTCATGAACACAATGGCACCCACAAGCCTCACAATACTAATCTGAAGTCAGCACAGCCTATTTGGCCAACTTCTGTCTGTAGCGTCCGGACGGTTTGGGCAACACACTAATATGACCCCTCTGTGGACAGCTGAGAAGCTCACAAACATGATGGTCTTTTCCACACCCATAAGACCCGTCTGAAGGTACCAGTTAACCATTTTGAATTGGTACAGTGCATTTGAAAACCCTTGATTTTTTTCACATTTTGTTAGGTTACTGCCTTATTTACCTCATCAATCTACACAATACCCCATAATGACAAAGCAAAAACAGGGCGTTAGAAATATTGCAAATGTATACAAATAAAAAACGGAAATATCACATTTATGTAAGTATTCAGACCATTTACTCAGTACTTTGTTGAAGCACCATTGGCAGCGATTACAGCCTTGAATCTTCTTGGCACACCTGTATTTGGTGAGGTTCTCCCATTCTTCTCTGCAGATCCTCTCAAGCTCTGTCAGGTTGGAACGTCGCTGCACAGCTATTTTCAGGTCTCTCCAGAGATGCTTGATCGGGGTTTAAGTCCGGGCTTTGGCTGGGCCACTCAAAGAAATTCAGAGACGTGTCCCTAAGTCACTCCTGCGTTGTCTTGTCTGTGTGCTTAAGGTTGTTGTCCTGATGAAAGGTGAACCGTCGCACCAGTCTGAGCGCTCTGGAGCAGGTTTTCATCAAGGATCTCTCTGTACTCGCGGCTCTAGGAAGAGTATTGGTGGCACCAAACTTCTTCCATTTAAGAATGATAGAATCCACTGTGTTCTTGGGGACATTGATTGCTGCAGACATTTTTTAGTACCCTTCCCCAGATCTATGCCTCGACACAATCCTTTCTCGGAACTCTATGGACAATTCCTTTGACTTGGTTTTTGCTCTGACATGCACTGTCAACTGTGGAACCTTATATAGACAGGTGTGTCCCTTCCCAAATCATGTCCAATCAATTGAATTTACCACACGTGGACCAATCAAGTTGTAGAAACATCTCAAGGATGATCAATGGAAACAGTACGCACCTATACTCAATTTTCAAGTCTCATAGGAAAGGGTTTGAATACTTACGTAAATAAGGTATTTGTTTTTTATTTGTTATACATTTGCAAACATTCCTAAAAACTAGTTTTCACTTCATCATTATGGGGTATTGTTTGTAGATTGATGAGGGGAAAAAAATATTTATATCCATTTTAGAATAAGGCTGTAACGTAACAAATTGTGGAAGGGGTCTGAAAACTTTACGAATACACTGTATGGAGATAGTTTAGTCCCTAAAATAAGAGGATAAATACATGTTTTCTTATCTTCCTTATATCTCTCAGATACACTTCAGAACATTTTTATTTTAGTTGGTCCATCTATATTGTTCCATATCGTGAATCTGTTACGCAATGTGTTTCTATTGACTTATAGCCAAATGCCAAATTCAATGTTTCATCCAATAATTGTTTAATATATTTTTTTGATACCTTAATGGGTCTTAAACTGCAAAATCAAAAGCTAAATGATCCTTGGTATGACCATCTTAAAACAATTCATAGCTTAGAATTCAATTTAATTAACAGGTGCCTTGTTAAAATTTGTGGAATTTCTTTCCTTCTTAATGCGTTTGAGCCAATCAGTTGTGTTATGACATGGTAGGGGTGGTATACAGAAGATAGCCCAATTTGGTAAAAGTCAAAGTCCATATTAAGGCAAGAACTGCTCAAAAATCAAAGATAAATTACAGTCCATCATTACTTTAAGACATGAAGGTCAGTCAATCCGGAAAATTTCTAGAACCTTGAAAGTTTCTTCAAGTGCAGTCGCAAAAACCATCAAGCGCTATGATGAAACTGGCTCTCATGAGGACCACCACAGTGTGTTTGTGATACGCAGAGTAGGTGAACAGATTATCTCCGCAAGGACTGGACGATATGTTGATATATATCGTGTGACGATAGAAAAACGTATATCGTTTCATATTATGCTCTATCATTTATTTAGTTGTGTCGCAAATCACACTCTTTACAGCAATATTTTTTTGTCAATTGGACGACGCTTTGCATTCTGTGTGAAAGGAAATCTGCAACACAAACAAACATGGAGGAGAGTGAACGTGACACAGAGCATGGAGACACGGAGCTCGTACCTTAAAGAGGGGCTACTTCAGTCGCATGGCCGTGGTTTGGGAATGAAAAGTCTGACAAGGACCAGAAAACCGTCCTCTGCAAAATATGCTGCAGGCCAGTCCTGACAACAGGCTCAAACACCACTAACCTCTTTTACCACCTATGCAAGAATCATGTGAAACAGTACGGAGAGTCTATGCATGAGATCCAAAAAAGTTCAGTCGAGTGCTCAAAACAAAGTTGTAAGAGGCTTTTGCCCACGGCACACCACATGGCAAAGAATCACGAAGATGGAAGGAGATAACAGCTGCCGTTACAACTTACATCTGCAAATACATTGCCCATTTACACGGTCGAGAAACGGGGGTTTCGTGAGTTGGTGCTAACACTCAATCCAAGGTACAAAATGCAAATTGATATGTGACACGTATTAATGCCAAAATAACATGCAAAACAGGCAAGCCACTAAAATATATATAGATATATTTTAGGCCTATATTTATCTTGTTTGCAATTATAGTTGAAGTGTTTTCTATTTACCTTTTTAGACTTCATACATTCATATTTTATTACATGCCTAATTGAACATTTCCACAAAAGTTCTAAATAAAAGGAGAAATAATAAAATATGAGCAAGTACCTTTTATTTGTTGAGAATAATTCAAAATCGAATAAGAAATAGGCCTTTACATGTCGTCATTTTATATAACCTATTTATTAATTGAATTTACAGAAAATGTGCTATAGTTTGATATGTCTCGTTTTCGGGATATGAGATTTTGGCCATATCGCCCAGCCCTAATCTCTGCATGTGTGGTTCCCACAGTGAAGCATGGAGGAGGAGGTGTGACACTGTCAGTGATTTATTTAGAATTCAAGGCTCACTTAACCAGCATGGCTACCACAGCATTCTGCAGCGATAAGCCATCCCATCTGGTTCGTGCTTAGTGGGACTATCATTTGTTTTCAAAAGGACAATGACCCAAAACACACCTCCAGGCTGTGTAAGGGCTATTTGCCTAAGGAGAGTGATGAAGTGCTGCATCAGATGACATGGCCTCCACAATCACCCAACCTTAACCCAATTGAGATGAGTTGGACCGCAGAGTGAAGGAAAAGCAGAAAACAAGTGCTCAGCACACGTGGAAACTTCTTCAAGACTGTTGGAAAAGCATTCCTCATGACGCTGGATGACAGAATCTCAAATATAAAATATAATTTGATTTGTTGAACACTTATTTGGTTACTACATGATTCCATGTGTGCTATTTCATAGTTGTGATGTCTTCACTATTATTCTACAATGTAGAAAATAGTAATAAATAAGGAGTGTGTCCTTTTGGTACTACAGTTGAAGACGGAAGTTTACAAACACCTTAGCCAAATACATTTAAACTCAGTTTTTCCACAATTCCTGACATTTAAACCAAGTAAACACTCCCTGTCTTAGGTCAGTTAGGATCACCACTTTATTTAAAGAATGTGAAATGTCAGAATAATAGTAGAGAGAATGATTGATTTCAGCTTTTATTTCTTTCATCACATTCCCAGTGAGTCAGACGTTTACATACACTCAATTAGTATTTAGTAGCACTGCCTTTATTAAATTGTTTCCCTTGGGTCAAACATTTTGGCCAGCCTTCCACAATCTTCCCACAATAAGTTGGATAAATTTTGTCCCATTCCTCCTGACAGAGCTGGTGTAACTGAGTCAGGTTTGTAGGCCTCCTTGTTCACACATGCTTTTTCAGTTCTGCACACAAATTGTCTATAGGATTAAGGTCAGGGCTTTGTGATGGCCACTCCAATACCTTGACTTTGTTGTCCTTAAGCCATTTTGTCACAATTTTGGAAGTATGCTTGGGGCCAATGTCCATTTGGAAAACACATTTGCAGCCAAGCTTTAACTTCCTGACTGATGTCTTGGATGTTGCTTCAATATATCCACATAATTGTCCTACCTCATGATGCCATTTATTTTGTGAAGTTCACCAGTCCCTCCTGCAGCAAAGCACCCCCACAACATGATGCTGCCACCCCGTGCTTCACTGTTGGCATGGTGTTCTTTGGCTTGCAAGCATCCCCCTTTTTCCTCCAAACATAGCAATGGTCGTTATGGCCAAACAGTTCTATTTTTGTTTCATCAGACCAGAGGACATTTCTCCAAAAAGTCTGTAATAAATAGTCTGCTAAATGACTTAATGCCATCAAATGAATAAAGACACCGTTGTACAAGAAAATATAAAAATATCTACTTTATTACGGAGGTTCCAGAAAGTTTCTTACCCTACTATATTACTACTACTTTACATGTATAACGTTATTGTTACAATACAATTTTATAAATATTTTGGTACCCTTCGCCATTTCTTTGCCTCGACACAATCCTGTCTTGGTGCTCAACGAGCTCAACTGTGGAACCTTATATAGAGAGGTGTGTGCCTTTCCAAATCATGTCCAATCAATTGAATTTACCAAAAGCGGACTCCAATCATGTTGTAGAAACATCTTAGACCTCTTAGACCATGTCATCATACACTACATAGTATATGCTATTGTTAAATCTCATTGAGGGTAACTGTCTATTTTCAGTCATTGATAAGGTTGGATAGCCTTGCATTAGGGAGGACTGAGGAATGAGGGCTGAGGTAATAGAACTGACAAGGAACATTTTAACACACACCACCAAGTTCCTAACCTAGCAACAGAGATGTATTGGCTGTCTAGATCTGCAAAGAGGAGACTCCGCCTAATAGGAGGGTATAAATACTTTTGCTGGTAGAAACATGTTGTCTTTTCAGCTGTTTGACCCAGTGGGTGAATAAACTTGGCTTGAGCTTTGAGTAGTTTTTTTTTTTTACTCTGTCAGAACCTAGCAAAGGGCACGGGGGTATATGAGAATGCAAAGCCCCAAGCTATAGTATATTGGTGCTCTTGGTATTCCTGTCATTCTTTAATGCATTTATTTACTCATCCACTAATTTGTACATCCATTCATGCGTTTATTAATTCATTCATTCTTCAATTGTTCAGTTGATAGTTCTTATATAACATTCAATCATGTTGTTCACCACATTGACGTTATATTCAGTCGTTCCAACCCATACATTTATTATTTCTATTATCTGTTGTCTTACAATACATTATTTACAGTGGAAGACAGGGTTGGTGGAGCGGTTTGAGGTTTATCTTGTCTTGCTGTTTCTCATTATGTGCAATAGAGCACAGTTTGTTTTCTACAGTGCTTCTGTGTTTCGGAATTACACCGTACTGAATATGCCCATAAGTAGCATTCAGGTGAAGTTAGGTTGCGTTTCCTGCGGCCACCGATTAGATTACAGAAGCAGCCAATCCAGTTAGAAAAATACACAATTGCAGCCTACAGGATTACAGAGCAACACAGCTGTAGCCTATAGTGTTACAGAAACAGAGAAGTATAACACTCTCAGGAACAGGCCCATTGGGATGGTGCTGGTGTGTTTGGAGGAGTGGGGTTCTTGTTTAACATGGGTAGTACCTAGAATCCACTTAACAACATTCAAAATGTTCAACAAAAGAACAAAAACCCATGAGGTGGACAGGAATATATAGGATCATATGTAAGAAGCAGATTTCCCACTAATAAGGGATACAAAAATATTGGACATGTTTCAGTTTAAATTCAAAATGCACCGATATAAACCATGTTAAATAATCTTGACTTTTAAAACAATTGACATTATATATTCAATAATTTACAGAGATGGTTTGTCAAAGTCATCAGCAGCAAGAATGACAGAAAATATGCCCTTTTTTTGTGTGAACCTATTACAGTCCATGTTTTTCTGCAAAAATAAAATGCTAAAT
Source organism: Oncorhynchus tshawytscha (assembly GCF_018296145.1). Classification (NCBI taxonomy): domain Eukaryota; kingdom Metazoa; phylum Chordata; class Actinopteri; order Salmoniformes; family Salmonidae; genus Oncorhynchus; species Oncorhynchus tshawytscha. The sequence goes on from NC_056445.1 coordinate 1,156,228, forward strand.
AAAATGAAAACGTCGCAAGCAACTTTACTGGCTTCCAATCCTTTACAGAGGTGCCTCTATGGAAGAGACTGTTACAATGTAGCCCTAGGAGTTGATATGATTTGCTCCAACCACATATACAGTGCCGTGCGAAAGTATTCGGCCCCCTTGAACTTTGCGACCTTTTGCCACATTTCAGGCTTCAAACATAAAGATATAAAACTGTATTTTTTGTGAAGAATCAACAACAAGTGGGACACAATCATGAAGTGGAACGACATTTATTGGATATTTCAAACTTTTTTAACAAATCAAAAACTGAAAAATTGGGCGTGCAAAATTATTCAGCCCCTTTACTTTCAGTGCAGCAAACTCTCTCCAGAAGTTCAGTGAGGATCTCTGAATGATCCAATGTTGACCTAAATGACTAATGATGATAAATACAATCCACCTGTGTGTAATCAAGTCTCCGTATAAATGCACCTGCACTGTGATAGTCTCAGAGGTCCGTTAAAAGCGCAGAGAGCATCATGAAGAACAAGGAACACACCAGGCAGGTCCGAGATACTGTTGTGAAGAAGTTTAAAGCCGTATTTGGATACAAAAAGATTTCCCAAGCTTCAAACATCCCAAGGAGCACTGTGCAAGCGATAATATTGAAATGGAAGGAGTATCAGACCACTGCAAATCTACCAAGACCTGGCCGTCCCTCTAAACTTTCAGCTCATACAAGGAGAAGACTGATCAGAGATGCAGCCAAGAGGCCCATGATCACTCTGGATGAACTGCAGAGATCTACAGCTGAGGTGGGAGACTCTGTCCATAGGACAACAATCAGTCGTATATTGCACAAATCTGGCCTTTATGGAAGAGTGGCAAGAAGAAAGCCATTTCTTAAAGATATCCATAAAAAGTGTTGTTTAAAGTTTGCCACAAGCCACCTGGGAGACACACCAAACATGTGGAAGAAGGTGCTCTGGTCAGATGAAACCAAAATTGAACTTTTTGGCAACAATGCAAAACGTTATGTTTGGCGTAAAAGCAACACAGCCCATCACCCTGAACACACCATCCCCACTGTCAAACATGGTGGTGGCAGCATCATGGTTTGGGCCTGCTTTTCTTCAGCAGGGACAGGGAAGATGGTTAAAATTGATGGGAAGATGGATGGAGCCAAATACAGGACCATTCTGGAAGAAAACCTGATGGAGTCTGCAAAAGACCTGAGACTGGGACGGAGATCTGTCTTCCAACAAGACAATGATCCAAAACATAAAGCAAAATCTACAATGGAATGGTTCAAAAATAAACATATCCAGGTGTTAGAATGGCCAAGTCAAAGTCCAGACCTGAATCCAATCGAGAATCTGTGGAAAGAACTGAAAACTGCTGTTCACAAATGCTCTCCATCCAACCTCAATGAGCTCGAGCTGTTTTTCAAGGAGGAATGGGAAAAAATGTCAGTCTCTCGATGTGCAAAACTGATAGGGACATACCCCAAGCGACTTACAGCTGTAATCGCAGCAAAAGGTGGCGCTACAAAGTATTAACTTAAGGGGGCTGAATAATTTTGCACGCCCAATTTTTCAGTTTTTGATTTGTTAAAAAAGTTTGAAATATCCAATAAATGTCGTTCCACTTCATGATTGTGTCCCACTTGTTGTTGATTCTTCACAAAAAAATACAGTTTTATTTCTTTATGTTTGAAGCCTGAAATGTGGCAAAAGGTCGCAAAGTTCAAGGGGGCCGAATACTTTCGCAAGGCACTGTACTTGGTGACAATGCTGTACCATAGAAATAGAAATGTTAGAAATCCACAGCAACAGAGTTGCTCTGCCATTAGATCTGTGAAAGCCATTACGGGTTTCAGCTAGACAGTGTCAGTATTAGTACCAACAGCTCAGATATGGGACTATTCCTGCCTGACTGGATGTTTAGATGATACAACACTATTGACATTGTGTCTATATATATCATGTACCACATTATTTAAGAGGATCCTCTAGAGAACCTATTTACAAACTACTAGAATGAAGCACAATTTGTTGCTGACAGGGACATGGAAGGACCCAGTAGCATGTAACAGAAGACAAAGTTCAAGTAACACTAGTGACTACTGTAGCCATTTGGAGGCTTGGTATGATGTGGGAGCATCTGAGTTGTGTGGAGGGGACACTGGCCTGGAAGCCAAACTGGCCAAAATGTAAATGTAAGAAACAAAAGCAACAAAAAGCCAATAAGTGAAGAAAATTGAAATATGACGTGGGGGACTGGGCAGGTTTGAGACTGGGCAGTCCTCAGGTGAGACTGGGCAGGTTTGCCGCTTTGTTGCCTGAGGAAGTGGTGCGGTTGAGAACCGTTGAGTAGTACCATACCGGTGCTAAGAGGAGGACCTGGGTTACAGCATCAACACTGCAGGTCCGGGTTGTGAGGTCCAGATTATGGATTATGAGGTTTGGTTTACAATGTCCAAGCTGTGAGGTCTGGATTGCAAAATCCAGATGAAGAAGTAAGGATTGTGAAATCCAGATTATGAGGTCTGGATTGTAATGTCCAGTAATAGTTTTGTCCAGTCAGGTTTGCGGGGCCTGACTGGTGAGGTCTGGTTGTGAATCTGTGAGGTCCATTCTATGATGTCTGTTCTATGACAAGGAAGTCTAAATTCACTGGAGAGCACCCATCTTCATTCTGTTAGAGAGAAAAAAAGAGACATTTTAGAAAAGAGATAACGGATTCCACCTGAAAGACAACAATACAAAGCCATGTTTATTGTGTGTGAGTGAGCGAGAGGGGGGGAAATCAGCTCATCTTGCACACCCGAGCCCATGAGGAGGGTGATCGGCGTTAGGATTCATGGACTTACCAGGAACAGTGTGCACCCAGACAGTCTCTCTCCCTCCCTCAACTTTCCTGGGCTGTCTGGGTCTAAGAGGAAAGGGTTGACAAATCAGCTTCACCATTTCCCTGGCAACTAGCAGTAGCACACAGGAGGGTATGGGGTGCAAGATTTGGGTGACCAAACCAATTTGGCGTATAGGGGTAGGCATCTCCCTGCAACCTTCCCATATGCATCTCACACTCAACCCCCCCACACAAAGCACCCCTAAACTGTGTGTTTGTGTGTGACAGGGCTGTAGGAATGTCCTGTTCCTAGTCCTTCCCTCTAGTCTATCTGATCCAGTTATATATATATATATATATATATGTATGAATGAGGGAGCGGGAGAGAAAGGAAGATGGCTGCAGGCAATGACGTCCCTGTCTGTCTAGAGATGTGATTAGACCATCAGACTGACTGGGGACATCCAGCATCAGCAGCCCCATCCCGCTCATCACTCACACAGAGGTGTCTTGCTCTCTCACACACACACACACACACACACACCTGCCAGCTATACAAAATCACATCCACTAATGTCCACCTATCATGGCCATTATCGGAAATTACAACTTGCACACACACACCTCTGGCCTGCTACAGTAGGTTGGTTCGCTACTTCCCCTTTGCCATGCTGCTCCCCCCTCTCTTCATCCTCTCCCTCTCCCCCTCCTCGGTGCTGAGGGGCTCATCTCATCTTTCAATGCATATTTTTCTGACAGCTGCTACTTTCCTAGAATCCGGGTCAGGTGCATGCAGGGAGAACGAGAGGGTATGAGATTGACACACTGTCTGTCACACAGCTAGCTACAGGTTCCCAGTCACAACCAATGGACAGTGGACGTTAGTGTTGTACACTGATTAAGATCACCTGCTCTTTCCATGACAGACTGACCAGGTGAATCCAGGGGAAAGCTATAATCCATTATTGATGTCACCTGTTAAATCCACTTCAAATCAGTGTAGACGAAGAGGAGCCGACAGGTTAAAGGATTTTTAAGCCTTGAGACAAGGATTGTGTGTGTGCCATTCAGAGGGTTAATTAAGTATCTTTGAACGGGGTATGGTAGTACTGTAGGTGCCAAGCTGTAGGTGCCAGTTTGTGTCAAAATGCAACGGTGCTGGGTTTTTCACACAACAGTTTCCTGTGTGCATCAAGAATGGTCCACCACCCAAGGGACATCTAGCCAACTTGACACAACCGTGGCAAGCATTGGAGTCAACATGGGCCAGTATCCCTATAGTACGCTTTCGGCACCTTGAAGGCGCGCAACTCAATATTAGGAAGGTGTTGTACACTCAGTGTATGTTTGGACCGTCAGGGGTAGTACACCCCAATCTATTACAGAATGTAATATAATAGCCTGTAATGTGTCTACACTTGGTCTAGATCGGAAATCATCACCTAGGAGGGCCAGAAATTTGTAAACTGCAAATTTACCACAATAAATCCAAATGGATATAATATTTTACCAAAACAGAATAATTTCAAACCTTGCTAACATTTGTATACGATATACATACATACTGTATATTTCTCTCTTATAAGTGGGAATACTTTGAAACAGATTGCCAAAAATAAAATCACTTGGAGCTGATTTGCTGGTGTTTTTACAGTCTTATGTCGTTCCCCTTTTGTGTAGAATTGCCGCCAGTTGGGTAACCCTGGTCTAGGTGCTCTGGGACATAGGCTAGTTTGTCATCTGACTGTGAAATCTGATTGCAGATATCGGTGTCAATTGACAAGTGTGCGAGAATATAGGCCAAATGTTTATAAATATTGTGGCTGAAACATGCTGTGTAAAGGGACGTGGACTCAGCAGGAGCTGGAGAGAGGTGGGTTTGGGCCTCTGTGCAAAGCTGTAGGAAAAGAGGGAGTCCCAGCGCAGAGCTTCGGTCCTCACCTCAGAGCTGGAGGAGTGATGTGGGTCCCATCTTGGAGGAGAATGAAAACATCCTCACTCAGTGTACAGCCACATTTTTACTCTATGCAAGTACACAAGAACGCAATTAGGTACGCAAAATGATGATCCTGCGTACTTGCATCAAGCTACAAATTGCTGGGCTGCACACATTCGTATGTTTTTGCTTTAGAATGGCTAATTTGCGTAGCTTGTGTCGCTCTCAGAGCACACCTCAACACTCACGTTTTTACAGAACCAAAATGTTTCGGTCTTACTCCTCTTTACTTAGAAAACCAAAATGTTATAGTAAATTGCAGAGAATAAAATTATAAGCCACAAGTCTATGTAAGCACACACAGTTGAAGTCGGAAGTTTACATACACCTTAGCCAAATAAACTGAGTTTAAATGTTTCACAATTCCTGACATTTAATCCTAGTAAAACTTCCCTGTCTTAGGTCAGTTAGGATCACATTATTTTAAGAATGTGAAATGTCAGAATAATAGTAGAGAGAATGATTGATTTCAGCTTTTATTTCTTCCATCACATTCCCCAGTGGGTCAGAAGTTTACAAACACTCAATTAGTATTCGGTAACATTGCCTTTAAATTGTCAAACGTTTTGTGTAGCCTTCCACAAGCTTCCTACAATAAATTGGGTGAATTTTGGCCCATTCCTCCTGACAGGGCTGGTGTAACCGAGTCAGGTTGTAGGCCTCCTTGTTCGCACATGCTTTTCCAGTTCTGCCCACAAATTGTCTATAGGATTGAGGTCAGGGCTTTGTGATGGCCACACAAAAACCTTGCCACAACTTTGGAAGTATGTTTGGGGTCATTGTCCATTTGGAAGACCCATTTGCGACCAAGCTTTAACTTCCTGACTGATGTCTTGAGATGTTGCTTCAATATATCCACATAATTTTCCTGTCTCACGATGCCATCTATTTTGTGAAGTGCACCAGTCCCTCCAGCAGCAAAGCACCCCCACAACATGCTGCCACCCCCATGCTTCACGTTTGGGATGGTGTTCTTCGGCTTGCAAGCTCCCCCCCTTTTCCTCCAAACATAACAATGGTCATTATGGCCAAACAGTTCTATTTTTGTTTCATAAGACATTTCTCCAAAAAGTACAATCTCTGTCCCCATGTGCAGTTGCAAACCGTAGTCTGGCTTTTTTACGGCAGTTTTGGAGCAGTGGCTTCTTCCTTGCTTAGCGGCCTGTGAGGTTATGACGATATATGACTCGTTTTACTGTGGATATAGATACTTTTGTACCGGTTTCCTCCAGCATCTTCACAAGGTCGTTTGCTGTTGTTCTGAGATTGATTTGCACTTTTCACACCAAAGTGCATTCATCTCTAGGACAGAACGCGTCTCCTTCCTGAGCGGTATGACAGCTTCGTGGTCCCATGGTGTTTATACTTGCGTACTATTGTTTGTACAGATGAACATGGTACCTTCAGGCATTTGGAAATTGCTCCCAAGGATGAAACAAACTTGTAGAGGTCTACATTTTTTTTGCTGAGGTCTTGGCTGATTTCTTTTGATTTTCCCATGAAGTAAAGCAAAGAGGCACTGAGTTTGAAGGTAGGCCTTGAAATATATATCCACAGGTACACGTCCAATTGACTCAAATTATGTCAATTAGCCTATCAGAAGCTTCTAAAGCCATGACATTTTCTGGAATTTCCCAAGCTGTTTAAAGGCACAGTCAACTTAGTGTATGTACACTTCTGACTGGAAGTTTACTGGAATTGTGATACAGTGAAATATAAGTGAAATAATATGTCTGTAAACAATTGTTGGAAAAATGACTTGTGTCATGAACAAAGCAGATGTTCTAACCGACTTGCCAAAACTATAGTTTGTTAACAAGAAATTTTTGGAGTGGTTGAAACATGAGTTTTAATGACTCCAACCTAAGTGTATGGAAGCTTCCAACTTCAACCGAAGACTGCATTCAATTGATCGCCAGGCACTTTCGTCAGTGTGAGGAAGAGCTGGTATATAGCTGCTTCTATCACTGCTGGTAGTTTTCCAGATGGGAGTGTGTGGTCCACTAATGGGCCACTTTATCCACTAACAAGCATTTCACTGCTGCTTCCTCTATCACCTATACAGTCGTGGCCAAAAGTTGAGAATGACACAAATATTAATTTTCACAAAGTCTGCTGCCTCAGTTTGTGTGATGGTAATTTGCATACACTCCAGAATGTTATGAAGAGTGATCAGATGAATTGCAATTAATTGAAAATGAACTGAATCCCCCAAAAACATTTCCACTGCATTTCAGCCCTGCCACAAAAGGACCAGCTGACATCATGTCATTGATTCTCTCGTTAACACAGGTGTGAGTGTTGACGTGGACAAGGCTGGAGATCACTCTGTCATGCTGATTGAGTTCAAATAACAGACTGGAAGCTTCAAAAGGAGGGCGGTGCTTGGAATCATTGTTCTTCCTCTGTCAACCATGGTTACCTGCAAGGAAACACATGCCGTCATCATTGCGTTGCACAAAAGACTTCACAGGCAAGCATATTGCTGACAGTAAGATTGCACCTAAATCAACCATTTATCGGATCATCAAGAACTTCAAGGGGGGGCGCTTCAATTGTTGTGAAGAAGATTTCAGGGCGCCCAAGAAGGTCCAGCAAGCTCCAGGACCGTCTCCTAAAGTTGATTCAGCTGCGGGATCGGGGCACCACCAGTACAGAACTTGCTCAGGAATGGCAGCAGGCAGGTGTGAGTGCATTTGCACACACAGTGAGGTGAAGACTTTTGGAGGATGGCCTGGTGTCAAGAAGGGCAGCAAGGAAGCCACTTCTCTCCAGTAAAAACATCAGGGAGACTGATATTCTGCAAAAAGTACAGGGATTGGACTGCTGAGGACTGGGGTAACGTCATTTTCTCTGATGAATCCCCTTTCCGATTGTTTGGGGCATCCGGGAAAAAAGCTTGTCCGGAGAAGACAAGGCGAGTGCTACCATCATTCCTGTGTCATGCCAACAGTAAAGCATCCTGAGACCATTCATGTGTGGGGTTGGTTCTCAGCCAAGGGAGTGGGCTCACTCACAATTTTGCCTAAGAACACAGCCATGAATAAAGAATGGTATCAACTTCTCCCAACCATCCAGGAACAGTTTGGTGACAAACAATGGCTTTTCCAGCATGATGGAGCACCTTGCCATAAGGCAAAAGTGATAACTAAGTGGCTCGGGAAACAAAACATCAATATTTTGGGTCCATGGCCAGGAAACTCCCCAGACATTAATCCCATTGAGAACTTGTGGTCAATATTCAGGAAGCAGGTGGACAAACAAAACCCCACAACTTCTGACAAACTCCAAGCATTGATTATGCAAGAATGGGCTGCCATCAGTCAGGAAGTGGCCCAGAATTTAATTGACAGCATGCCAGGGCGGATTGCAGAGGTCTTGAAAAAGAAGGGTCAACACTGCAAATATTAACTCTTTGCATCAACTTCATGTAATTGTCAATAAAAACCTGACACTTATGAAATACATGTAATTATACTTCAGCATTCCATAGTAACATCTGACAAAAATATCTAAAGACACTGAAACAGCAAACTTTGTGGAAATTAATATTTGTGTCATTCTCAAAACTTTTGTCTAGTTTAACATTGATGTGCAAGACCGATGTCAAAGCTGACGTGCATACCTATATAACGTAGGTAGATGACGTAACGACGCCACGATAAATACTGCTGCGTGCAACACAGCATTTCTAACCTAGCCCACAATGTCTGCTGTGTGGATTTTGAAGTTTACAAGAAAGATAATAAAAAGGCCATATGCAACGTTTGTGCTACCTATTATTTCCAGAGGGGAGAAAGTGAAATCTTTCAATATCACAAACCCAATTACTCATTTGAAAGTGCATCACCCCCAGACGTTCAGCGACTACTGAGAACAAAAGCAGAAAAAAATTAAGCGCACACTTCTAACAACTAAACAATTTCAAGTCGAGCAGTCATTTGAAAGTCAACTCAAAAGGTGAAATCCATTAACACCAAGATAATGGAATTCATTGCCCTTGACAACAATCAACCATTCTCTATTGTGGACGATGTTGGCTTTCACCGACTGGTTGGGCACCTCGAGCCCCGGTACACACTACCAAGTAGGCTCTATTTTTCAGATGTTGGCCTACCAGAGTTACACAGTATTGTTGAAAACGCACATCCATGAGCTACTTGCTATGGGCGTCACTGCTATTAGCTTCACGACTGACATTTGGACCAGCGATGTCAGCTCCATGAGCATGCCGAGTCTGACAGCACAGTGGGTCGACGAGGATTTCGTAATGAGGAAAGACGTATTGCAAGCTCAAGAATGTGCTGGTTCTCATACCGCTGCTGCCATTTAAAATGGCATTTGAAAATATATGTTTGAAACTTAGAACCATCAACAAACTCCTAGCTCCATTTTAACAACGGAATCGAGAAATAAGCTCATCAACTGAGTCTGCAGCAGACGTGATACCCTCTGTCATGGCATTGAAACACCTGCTCAACAAAACTGCTGACAGACTGTGGGGTTAAAACTTGCAAAAGTACTCTACTAGGGGACCGTGAACAAGCGATTCGGAGGCATTCTCTGAGCCACTTAACTGTGTCGCCACCACGCTCGATGTTAGGTACAAGGACCGCTACTTCAATGCAGACAAGAAACAGTGTTAACGTGAAATGTTAGACACAGCTGGACAAGATGGAAACGGACCCACGAAAGTAGAGGCCACGAACAGACAGAGCTGAAACTTATGTATGATGAAATCCTGGTTGAGAATTAAATGACTGAACAACAAAACAGCACAGCAAGTAAGTGAAATAAATATGTTTTGATGATGTTTTACTGGTAATGGGGACATGACAACAAAATAACTTTTTGGTCAGTGTGTACTAGAATGTATAAAAGGCAGCAATTTTTTATATAGTTTTTTTGGCAAGAAAAATATTGGATATTGCTATCGGCCAAAAATGTCATATCGGTGCATCCCTAGTTGCTATATTTGTTTTTTGAAACCATGTTTGCTGTTCACTTGCGCTATATGAGATGGAAGGTAGTTCCATGCAATCATGGCTCTGTATAATACTGTACATTTCCTTGAATTTCTTCTAGACCTGGGGACGGTGAAAAGACCCTGGTGCCATGTCTGGTAGGGTAAGTGTGTGTGTCAGTTCTGTGCATAAGTTGACAATGCAACAAATTTGGAATTTCCAACACATTGTTTTTTATAAAAACAAGAAGTGATGCAGTCCATCTTTCATAAGAGACTGGCATGCATAGTATTGATATTAGCCCTCTGATTACAATGAAGACCAAAAACAGGCCACTATGTTCTGGGCCAGTTGCAGTTTAACTAGGTCCTTTTTTGCAGCACATAAGCATATGACTGGACAATAATCATTATTGGAAAAAACTAGAGCCTGCAGGACTTGCTTTGTGGAGTGTGGTGTCAAAAAAGCAGAGCATGTCTTTATCACAGACAGACCTCTCATCTTTACAACCATTGAATCTATATGTTTTGACCACGACAGTTAACAATCTAAGGTAACACCAAGTCATTTAGTCTCCTCAACATGTTCAACAGCCACACCACTAATTACCAGATTCAGCTGAGGTCTAGAACTTAGGGAATAATTTACCAAATACAATGCTCTTAGTTTTATAAATGTTCAGGACTAGTTTATTACTGGCCACCCATTCTAAAACTAACTGCAACTCTTTGTTAAAGGTTTCAGTGACTTCACACTTATATTGGTTGCTGATGCGCGTAGCTTTGAATCAGCAGCATACATGGACAAACAGGTTTGTTTAATGCCAGATCATTGGGGCGGCAGGTAGCCTAGTGGTTAGAGCATTGGACTTGTAACCGAATGTTCGATAAAGTCTCTGGTTATATCCGAAAACTTCCGTTTTGTTTGTGCGTTTTGTTCGGTAATCCACAGGCTCAAACGCAGTCACAACAGGCAGACAAAAAATCCAAATTGCATCCGTAAAGTTTACAGAAACATGTCAAACTGTGTTTACATTCCATCCTCAGGTTGTTTTTAGCCTAAATAATCGATAATATTTCAACCGGACGATAACGTAGTCAACATAAAAAGGTAAACAAGAAAGGCACTCTCGGTCGCGCGCATGAAAAAGCTCTGTGACACGGCAGGGTCCACTCATTCAGACTGCTCTTACTCCCTAATTTTTCAGAATACAAGCCTGAAACAATTTATAAAGACTGTTGACATCTAGTGGAAGGCATAGGAACTGCAATTTGAGTCCTAAGTCAATGGATACTGTAATGGCATTGAATAGAAAACAAATCAAATCCTACTTCCTGAATGGATTTCGCTCAGGTTCTCTCAGTTCTGTTATACTCACAGACATTATTTTAACAGTTGTGGAAACAGAGTGTTTTCTATCCAAATCTACTAATTATATGCATATCCTATCTTCTGGGCCTGAGTAGAATGCAGTTTAATTTGGGCATGCTTTTCATCCAAAATTCCAAATGCTGCCCCCTACCCTAGAGAAGTTCCATTTATGCGTGCATAACTCCGTTCTAAATCGACCCCTATCACTAGCTATGTTACCAATAACTTATCCTGTGATTTTATGTTGACATTTAGAAAGATTGCATAGAAACTATACAGTGGCTAGAAAAAGTATGCAAACCCTTAGGAAATACCTGGATTTCTGCATAAATTGGTCATAAAATTTGATCTGATCATCTAGGTCACAACAATAGACAAACACAGTCTGCTTAAACTAATAACACACACAATTATACGTTTTCATGTCTTTATTGAACACACCATGCAAATATTCACAGTGCAGGGTGGAAAAGTATGTTAACACTTGGATTTAATAACTGGTTGACCCTCCTTTGGCAGCAATAACCTCAACCAAACCTTTTCTGCACAACGGTCAGGAGGAATTTGGACCATTCCTCTTTACAAAACTGTTTCAGTTCAGAAATATTCTTGGGATGTCTAGTGTGAACTGCTCTCTCGAGGTCATGCCACAGCATCTCAAATTGGGTTGAGGTCAGGACTATTTTCTTCTGTTGAAGCCATTCTGTTGATTAATTTCTGTGTTTTGGGTCATTGTCCTGTAGCGCCACCCAACTTCTGTTGAGCATCAATTGGCAGACAGCCTAACATTCTCTTGCAAAATGTCTTGATAAACTTGGGAATTCATTTTTCCATCGATGATAGCAAGCTGTCCAGGCCCTGAGGCAGCAAAGCAGCTCTAAACCATGATGCTCCCTCCACCATACTTCACAGTTGGGATGAGGTGTTGATGTGATGTGCCTTTTTTTCTCCACACATAGTTGTGTGTGTTCCTTCCAAACACCTCAAATGTAGTTTCATCTGTCCACAGAATATTTTGCCAGTAGCGCTGTGGAACATCCAGGTGCACTTTTGCAAACTTTTTTTTAACAGCAGTGGCTTCTTCAGGGGTGTCCTCCCATGAACACCATTTTCCCCCTTTTTTCTTTTTAAAAATGTATTGAATATTCGATACATACAATATACTTGCAGTGAAGCCGCTCAACAACTACATCATACCAGTCATCCAACACATTCCCATTCAGAGGGACACACAGAAGCATCCAGGGTCAATGCCCTGCTCAAGGGCACATTGACCGATACATCACCAGGCCAAAAAACATGAACCCGAACCCTCCAAGACCCCCCCCCAGTTCCCCAATAGCTGTCTCTCAACCGTTCGAGACCCTTCCCACAGTCCCCCCAGGAAGAAAAATAAAAAATACAATTAATTCCATTCCCCATCCCCAAGCATCTCCTAATACACCAACAACAAAGAGATAGGACAAAGCAATTAAAAAAATATAATAATACATTTAAAACAAAAGGACATCAAGGACAACTAAAATCATAACAGCAATTCCAACTGTATATGTTTGTGGGCATGTCTGGCACTATTACATGTATGTGTGTTTTCTTGTATGTGCTTATTTTAATGAGTGTGCATCTCAACTGCAATCCAGGAAATTTGGTTGTGCTATTAGATGAAGCCGTGTTAACACATTAAGTTGTTGTATAAATAAACAAAATGTATGTGCAGTGTGCAGAATGACACACACACACACACACACTAATCAGGAGCTCCTTTTAAGGGACCAACGCCACATGAGAGCAGGAGGCAGAATTGCCAGGGCTTAGGCGTGCATGGGGGGGGGCTTACACTTTTAGCCTATGCGCATCCCCAGTGAGGGGATAGCATTACCATCGCACACAGATGAGCGACCACAAAATGAGTTGACATTCTCTCCAACCTACGTCAGAACACAGGTCATGTTAAGAAACCGGACATCTAGCACTCAATCACTTACTCAGCCACACAGGACCAAATATCTGCCCCCTCTCAAGTGTGCACACACATAAGAGTGCACCACCACACACACGCTAAAACATATGCACACATTAGGTAGGCTAGGCCTAGCCTCGATATCAATTCATGCGTTTCTCTGTATAAAATCCTGGAACTACATACAAACACAGCACTTTGTGTGTCTCTGTCGGTGTGTCTGTCATACCAGCAATACAACGCCATCCACTCATTTCAACTGTTACATACCATTCAGCCCAATGACCAACTATTGAAATATCTCAACTAAATAAATAGTAAAATGCTTGACTTAGAGAGTCTGAGACATCAGCTAACCTATAGGCTACCTCTCATAGGTTGAGCCTAAACCATCTCCAAGATGTACTCTAGCCTAGCTAGCAGCACTATGATAACAAATTACTTTAAACCCTTTAGATCCCAGAGGGGCCGTTGACGGCCATTCTTTAAATGAGTTGAGGCCGCAAACAGCCTTTTCTGACAATGATTGTGTCAATATCGCAAAATGAACTGGCTAACAACCTATTGTCGTATTTGCGTGGCTGTTATCATCAACCAGCAACCGGAAACGGGGTATGCTGTCAGAATGACAGCGCCAAAGCAGTCACGGCTCTTCACTTTGGAAGAGGCTGCATCTATGTTGGTTGGTGATATGGATTTGGACACGTCCTTGCACTTTGAGAGCGCTGATGGTTTTGAAATGAGTGAAATACAGTGGAAGTCGTAAGTTTAGCGAAATACAATTAAACTCAGTTTCACAATTCCTGTCATTTTATCCTTGTAAAAATGTCCTGTCAGTTAGGATCACCATTTTATTTTAAGAATGTGAAATGTCAGAAAAGAAGTAGAGAGAATGAATTATTTCAGCATTTATTTCATCACATTCCCAGTGGGTCAAAAGTTTACATACACTCAATTAGTATTTGGTAGCATTTCCTTTAAATTGTTTAACCTGGGTCAAACATTTTGGGTAGCCTTCCACAAGCTTCCCACAATAAATTGGGTGAATTTTGGCCCATTTCTCATGACAGAGCTGGTGTAACTGAGTCAGGTTTGTAGGACTCCTTGCTCGCACCCGCTTTTTCAGTTCTGCCCACAAATGTTCTACAGGATTGAGGTCAGGGCTTTGTGATGGCCACTCCAATACCTTGACTTTGTTGTCCTAAACCTCTTGAAACTAGGGGGCACTATTTTTATTTTTGGAAAAATAACATTCCCAAAGTAAACCGCCTATTTCTCAGGACCAGATGCTAGAATATGCATATAATTGACAGCTTAAGATAGAAAACACTCTAACGTTGAGTATAACAGAACTGATATTGCAGGCGAAACCCTGAGGAAAATCCAATCAGGAATTGCCTCTTATTTTGAAACCGTTGTGTTCCTATGCATCCCTATTGGCCATTGAAAGGGATATCAACCAGATTCCTTTTCTACGTATTCCCTAAGGTGTCTACAACCTTTAGACGTAGTTTCACTCCTTTATGTTGAAGAATGAGCGTAAACGACTACATTGCGTAAGTGGCCAGCTGAGGAATCTCAGAGTGATTCTTGCGTAGAAGACAGAGGTAGTCATTTTTCCTCTCGCTCCTACTGAAAAGCCAATTGTCCCGGTTGATATTTTATTGAATAGATATTTGAAAAACACCTTGAGGATTGATTATAAAAAAAACGTTTGCCATGTCTGTCGATATTATGGATATAATTTAGATTTTTTTGGGGGGCGTTGTCGTGACCTCTATTTCCGGTGGATTTCTCATCATAACATGACCAACAAACTGAGGTATTTTGGGTATAAAAATAATCTTTATGGAACAAAAGGAACATTTGCTGTCTAACTGGGAGTCTCGTCAGTGAAAACATCCGAAGATCAAAAGGTAAACGGTTAATTTGATTGCTTTTCTGATTTTCGTGACCAAGCTTCCTGCTGCTAGCTGGACATAATGCTATGCTAGGCTATCAATGAACTTACACAAACGCTTGTCTTGCTTTGGCTGTAAAAACAAAAGGCTATGTTTCGCTATATTTCACTTGTGATTTCATGAATATGAATATTTTCTAGTAATATTTTTTGACCGTTGCGCTATGCTACTTAGTGTAGTTGATGACAATTCTCCCGGATCCGGGATGGGTAGTTCCAAGAGGATAGCCATTTTGCCACAACTTTGGAAGTATGCTTGGGGTCATTGTCCATTTGGAAGCCCCTTTTGCGACCAAGCCATAACTTCCTGACTGATGTCTTGAGATATTGCTTCAATATATCCACGTAATTTCTCTCTCATGACGCCATCTATTTTGTGAAGAGCACCAGTCCCTCCTTCAGCAAAGCACCTCCACAATTGATCTTTGTTTCATAGTATAGTTTAAAATTTAGTTTAGTTTAGTCACCCGATTTCCTTCTGCAGTACATTTGCCAATCAGTTGGGCTGCCAGACTTATTTGCCATACCTTTCAATTATACCATTTTTCAATTCTTCATCAATCCGTGGATTTCACAGTTTTTAGTCATTTTCTTAATAGGTGTGTGCTTATTAGTAACTGGAATAAGCAATTTCATAAATGTGTCAGGTGCAGCTTCTGGTTGCTCCTCATTGCACACCACAGATCAGCAAATATTCTTTACATCATCAACATATGAATCACTACAAAACGTATTGTATTACCTCATACACTATATTAGGCCCAGCCTTCGGAAATTTGGGTTTACTAGACATGGCTATTAAATTGTGATCACCACATCCTATGGATTTTGATACTGCTTTAAAGCAAATTTCTGCAGCATTAGTAAAGATGTGAGCAATACATGATGATGATTTAATTCCTGTGCTGTTTGGAACTACCCTGGTAGGTTGACTGACAACCTGAGCCAGGTTGCAGGCACTGCTTACAGTTAGAATTTTTTTCTTGAGTGGGCAGCTTGATGATAGCCAATCAATGTTTAAAAATGACCCAGAAAATATGCTTCTGTTGATAACACAAACTCAGCAAAAAAAGAAATGTCCCCTTTTCAAGACCCTGTCTTTCAAAGATAATTTATAAAAATCCAAATAACTTCACAGATCTTCATTGTAAAGGGTTTAAACACTAGTTCCCATGCTTGTGCAATGAACCATAAACAATTAATGAACATGCACCTGTGGAACGGTCGTTAAGACACTAACAGCTTACAGACAGTAGGCAATTAAGGTCACAGATATGAAAACTTAGGACACTAGTGGCCTTTCTACTGACTCTGAATAACACCAAAAGAAAGATGACCAGGGTCCCTGCTCATCTGTGTGAATGTGCCTTAGGCATGCTGCAAGGAGGCATGAGGACTGCAGATGTTGCCAAGGCAATAAATTGCAATGTCCGTACTGTGAGACAACTAAGACAGCGCTACAGGGAGACAGGATGGACAGGTGATGGTCCTCGCAGTGGCAGACCACGTGTAACAACATCTGCAAAGGATCAGTACATCCAAACACACCTGCGGGACAGGTACAGGATGGCAACAACTGCCCAAGTTACACCAAGAATGCACAATCCCTCCATCAGTGCTCAGACTGCCACAATAGGCAGAGAGAGTCTGGACTGAGGGTTTGTAGGCCTATTATTAGTAGATTTGGACAGAAAACACTCTGAAGGTTCTAAAACTGTTTGAATCATGTCTCTGAGAATAACATAACTTATTTAGCAGGCGAAACCCCGAGGGCAAACCATTCAGATTTTAGTTTGAAGTCACTCTCTTTTCAATGGGTTTTCATTAGGAATCCAGATTTCTAAGGGACCTTCTTGCAGTTCCTATCGCTTCCCCTGGATGCAGTCTTTAGAAATTGGTTGAGGTTATTCCTTTGTGTAATGAAGAATTACGGCTATCTTGAACGAGGGCCACTTGAAGTGTACTGTTAGATAGAGGCGCATGACCAGAAAGCATGCTTCAGTTTGTTTTCTTCCTGTATTGAACACAGATCATCCAGTCTTCAATTTGATCGATTATTTACGCAAAAAAATACCTAAAGTTGTATTACAAAAGTAGTTTGAAATGTTTTGGCAAAGTTAACAGGTAACTTTTGAGATATTTTGTAGTCACGTTGAGCAAGTTGGAACCAGTGTTTTTCTGGATCAAACGCGCCAAATAAATTGACATTTTGGATATATATAGACGGAATTAATCGAACTAAAGGACCATTTGTTATGTTTATGGGACATGTTGGAGTGCCAACAAAAGAAGCTCGTCAAAGGTAAGGCATGAATTATAGTTTTATTTCTGTGTTTTGTCTCGCGCCTGCAGGGTTGAAATATGCTTTCTCTCTTTGTTTATAAAGTGGCATCTTATGCTTTCGCCGAAAAGCCTTTTTGAAATCTGACATGTTGGCTGGATTCACAACGAGTGTAGCTTTAATTTGCTATCTTGCATGTGTGATTTAATGAAAGTTAGATTTTTATAGTATTTAATTTGAATTTGGCGCTCTGTATTTTCCCTGGCTTTTGGCCAGGTGTGACGCTAGCGTCCCACATATCCCAGAGAGGTTAAGGAGAGGTATATCTATAATTCCATGTGTATAACTTGTATTTTCATCTACATTTAGGATGAGTATTTCTGTTGAATTGATGTGGCTATGCAAAATCACTGGATGTTTTTGGAACTAGTGAACGTAACACGCCAATGTAAACTCCGATTTTTTTATATAAATATGAACTTTATCAAACAAAACATACATGGATGGTGTAACATGAAGTCCTATGAGTGTCATCTGCTGAAGATCATCAAAGGTTAGTGATTAATTTAGTCTCTATTACTGCTTTTTGTGACTCCTCTCTTTGGCTGGAAAAATGTCTGGGTTTTTCTGTGAGTTGGTGGTCACCTAACAATCGTTTGTGGTGCTTTCGCTGTAAAGCCTATTTGAAATCGGACACTGTTGTGGGATTAACAACAAGATTACCTTTGAAACAGTATAAAATACATGTATGTTTGAGGAATTGTAATTGTGAGATTTCTGTTGTTTTGAATTTGGCGCCCTGCACTTTCACTGGCTGTCATATCATCACGTTAACAGGATTGCAGCCTTAAGGAGTTAATACAGCTGGTGGCCACACCAGATACTGACTGTTACTTTTGATTTTGGCCCGCCCTTTGTTCAGGGACACATTTTTCAATTTCTGTTAGTCACATGTTTGTGGAACTTGTTCAGTTTATGTCTCAGTTGTTGAATATTGTTATGTTCATACAAATATTTACACATGTTAAGTTTGCTAAAAATAAACAGTTGGCAGTGAGAGGATGTTTAATTTTTTGCTGAGTGTACATTACCAAGATTTCATACAATTATCCAGATACTGACTGTGAGCACTTGGTGGTCTATAGCAGCTTCCCACAAGAATGGGCTTTAGGTGAGGCAGATGAACCTGTAGCCATATTACTTCAACATAATTTTAACATTAGATCGTCTCTAAGCTTTACAGGAATGTGGTTTGGAATATAGACCACAACAACGCCCCCGTTGGCATTTCTGTCTTTTAGGTAATTGTTATAACCATGTATTGCTACCACAGTGTCAAAGGTATTATCTGAGTTATAGTCGGAAGGTAATCTGTTACAAGCAAGTTATTGACTTCATGGACCTGGTTTCTTAGGCTACATTCAGTTGAAGTTGGAAGTGTACATACACTTAGCTTGGAGTCATTAAAACTAGTTTTCAACAACTCCACAATTTTCTTGTTAACAAACTATAGTTTTGGCAAGTCGGTTAGGACATCTACTTTGTGCATGATAACAAGTAATTTTCCAGCAATTGTTTACAGACAGATTATTTCACTGTATCACAATCCCAGTGTGTCAGAAGTTTACATACACTAAGTTGACTGTGCCTTTAAACAGCTTGGAAAATACATGGCTTTAGAAGCTTCTGATTGGCTCAACTTATGTCAATTAGCCTATTGGAGGTGTACCAGTGGATGTATTTCAAGGCATACCTTCAAACTCAGTGCCTCTTTGCATGACATCATGGGAAAATTGTAGACCTCCATAAGTCTGGTTCATCCTTGGGAGCAATTTCCAAACGCCTGAAGGTACCACACTCATCTGTACAAATAATAGTATGCAAGTATAAACACCATGGGACCACGCAGCCATCACACCGCTCAGGAAGGAGACACGTTCTGTCTCCTAGATATGAACTTATTTTGGTATGAAAAGTGCAAATCACAACAGCAACGGACCTTGTGAAGATGCTGGAGGAAGCAGGTACAAAAGTATCTATATTCAGAGTAAAACTAGTCCTCCAGCCATGGCTCTAAACCAGACATAAAAAAGCCAAACTACGGTTTGGAACTGCAAATGGAGACAAAGATCAAACTTTTTTGGATAAATGTAAAAAAAAAAAATAGAATTGTTTGGCCATAATGACCATCGTTATGTTTGGAGGAAAAAGGGGGAGGTTTGCAAGCCGAAGAACACCATCCCAACCGTGAAGCACAGGGGTGGCAGCATCATTGTGTGAGGGTGCTTTGCTGCAGGAGGGACTGGCACACTTCACAAAATAGATGGCTTCATGAGAAAGGAAAATTATGTGGATATATTGAAGCAACATCTCAAGACATCAGTCAGGAAGTTAAAGCTCGGTCGCAAATGGCTTATCCAAATGAACGATGACCCCAAGCATACTTTCAAAGTTGTGGCAAAATGGCTTAAGGACAACAAAGTCAAGGTATTGGAGTGGCCATTACAAAGACCTGACCTCAATCCCATAGAACATTTTATAGGCAGAACTGAAAAAGCAGGTGCGAGCAAAGGAGGCCTACAAACCTGACTCAGTTACACCAGCTCGGTCAGGAGGAATGGTCCAAATTCACCCAACTTACTGTGGGAAACTTGTGGAAGACTACCCGAAACGTTTGACCAAAGTTAAAAATTTTAAAGGCAATGCTACCAAATACTAATTGAGTGTATGTAAACTTCTGACTCACTGGGAATGTGATGAAAGAAATAAAAGCTGAAATAAACTATTATCTACTATTATTCTGACATTTCACATTCTTAAAATAAAGTGGTGATCCTAACTGACCGAAGACATGGACTTTTTACTAGGATTAAATGTCAGTGTATGTAAACTTCGACTTTAACTGTAAGTGTAAAATGTATTTTGCAACGCGATGCATCCGGTCTGGTCAGCAGTTATGACCTTGTATTGCTACCACTGTATCAATGGTATTATCTAAGTGAGTTTCAGAGATTGTCAGAATATGAATGTTAATCTGTTACTAGCAAATTATTGATTTCATAAACAGTGCCTTGCGAAAGTATTCGGCCCCCTTGAACTTTGCGACCTTTTGCCACATTTCAGGCTTCAAACATAAAGATATAAAACTATTTTTTTGTGAAGAATCAACAACAAGTGGGACACAATCATGAAGTGGAACGACATTTATTGGATATTTCAAACTTTTTTAACAAATCAAAAACTGAAAAATTGGCCGTGCAAAATCACCAGCATTACCATTTTCCTTAGTTCGGACCCCCCATGACAATTAAACTGATTCCAGAGGCTGATCCAAAACACCGCCGGCGGAGAAGAGGTATTCGGAGTAGAGTCCTAGTCTAGTCTGACTCAAGAGGCGTGCACACCACCCACAGCTTCAGAGTATATTACTCACTAATGTTCGGTCTCTGGATAATAAAGTTGACGAGCTCAGGGCGAGGATCTTCTTCCAGAGAGACGGAATTGTAACCTTCTCTCGGGATATACTGTGTGTCCGTACAGCCAGTTGGTTGGGTTCTCAGTTCATCACGCAGACAGGAAATAAAGACCTCTCTGGGAAGAAGGGCTCATGGTGTGATAACATACAGAAACTCAAGTCCTTTTGTTCACCTCACAATCAAATGCTGAGCATTTTACCACCCAAGAGAATTATCTTTGGTTATAGTCACAACCGTGTATATTCCCCCTCAAGCCGATACCATGACGGCCCTCAAAGAACTACACTGGACTCTATGCAAACTGGAAACCACATATCCTGAGGCAGTATTTATTGTAGACAGGGATTTTAACAAAGCTAATCTGAGAAAAACGCTACTGAAATTCTATCAACACGTTGACTGTAGCACTCGCTCTGAAAAAAGGTGACTGAAAAAATTACTATCGCCCTTTAGCACTCACTTCTGTCAGCATGAAGTGCTTTGAGAGACTAGTCAAGGATCATATCACCTCTACCTTACACCCTAGACCCACTTCAATTTCATTACTGTCCCAACAGATCCAGGCGATGCAATAGCCATCACACTGCCCTATCCCATCTGGACAAGAGGAAAAGCTATGTAAGAATGCTGTTTATTGACTATAGCTCAGCATTCAACCCCACAGTATCCTCCAAGCTCATCATTAAGCTCAGGGCCCTGGGTCTGAACCCCGCCCTGTGCAACTGGGTCCTGGACTTCCAGGCGGACCGCCCCTAGGTGGTGAAGGTAGGAAACACCTCAACTTCGCTGATCCTCAACACAGGGACCCCACAAGGGTGCGTGCTCAGCTCCCTCCTGTACTCCTTGTTCACCCATGAGTGCGTGGCCATGCACGCCTCAAACTCAAATCATCAAGTTTGCAGATGACAACAGCAGTAGGCCTAATTACCAACAATGACGAGACAGCCTACAGGGAGGTGGTGAGGCCGTGGGAATGTGGTGCCAGGAAAATAACCTCTCACTCAATGTAAAAAAACGAAAATAACTGATCTTGGACTTCAGTTCCCCAGCGTACACATCACTGATAAACTGAAATGGCCCACCCACACAGTGTGGCAAAGAAGGCGCAACAGCACCCCTTCAACCTCAGGAGGCTGAAGAAATGTGTCTTGGCACCTAAAACTTTTACAGATGCACAATTGAGAGCATCCTGTCGGGCTGTGTCACTGCCTGGTTCGGCAACTGCACCGCCCGCAACTGCAGGGCAATCCAACGCGTCACCGGGGGCAAAATACCTGCCCCCCAGGACACCTAAAACACCCGATGTCACAGCAAGGCCAAAAATATCATGAAGGACAACAACCACCAGAGCCACTGCCTGTAACCCCGCTATCATCCATAACGCGAGGTCAGT
The DNA here is from genome assembly GCF_018296145.1 of Oncorhynchus tshawytscha. Taxonomy (NCBI): domain Eukaryota; kingdom Metazoa; phylum Chordata; class Actinopteri; order Salmoniformes; family Salmonidae; genus Oncorhynchus; species Oncorhynchus tshawytscha. The sequence goes on from NC_056445.1 coordinate 1,178,449, forward strand.
ACAGGTGCATCAAAGCTGGGACCGAGAGACTGAAAAACAGCTTCTCTCTCAACCTCATTAGACTTAAATAGCCACCAGTAGCACCTTGTCTGTATTGTTGAATGTTTGTGAAGTCTTGATTTGTGGTTGTTTATAAATGTCTTGTTAATTGGTGTTGGACCCCAGGAAGATAAGCTAGTGTTACGGCATTAGCTAATGGGGATCCTAATAAACAAACGTACCTTAGAGGCTGCTTAGAGGCGGCTATATACATAGACTTGAAATCACTGGCCACTTTAATAATGGAACACTAGTCTCAATAATGTTTATATTTTGCATTACCCATCTCATTTGTATATACTGTATATTCATGTATTTTAGTCTATGGCGCTCCGACATGGCACATCCAAATATTTATATATTCTTAATTTCATTCCTTTAATTTAAATGTGTGTATTGTTGTGAAATTGTTAGATATTACTTGTTAGACATTATTTCAACTGTTGGAGCTAGAAACAAGCATTTCGCTACACCCGCAATAACATCTGCATGTGACCAAAAACATTTGATTTGATTTGTAGGATGGGGAACATGCATGCTTCAACACGTTCCATGACATGCTGTAGGCTAAATGCAAACACTAGCGTGACAGTGTGCCATTCATTTTTACTACAAATCTTATATACAAATTGAGTATGTTTAAAATGGTCTCTGAACAGTTGTGCATCTCTGAATCTCTCTCAGTTTAATACTTACTGCATTCACTAAATTGTTGTCAAAGTACTATTTCTACATTTTCTGTCAGCCTGGTCTCTATTAAATTGTATTGGGAGAGGTTATCTACATTTAGACATTTTGTGTGGGTTCTGAAATAATTTCTGAATATTGTCCTCGCTTACAATTTTTATACATTTTTGAATATATATAATATCTATAAGTATCAAAATTATAGTTCGTACATTTTGAGTGAGTAATTTGGTCAAATTTACTACAATTTAAATATTCTAGTTTTTTGTTTTGTTGAGTGTTAATCTTTTTCATAGTGAGTGTCTTTATACAATGGGAGACAAAATGTGTGTTATTTGTACTGAAATTAATGTGGTATCATATTAAAGAGCTCGTGCTTGTTTTAGCACTATGTCTATTTGTTTGAAATTTGTGACAAAATTAGCTTTATCTTGAAAATGATCAGTAATCTAGAGCATCATTCAAGAATTCTATTTGGGTATGAAGTGTTACAGGGTCATCGCAACTAATATATCCCTATGGTAGATAAATCATCAAAAAGCACTAGAAAAATCACTGATCTGGTGGGGGGCTGACTGGAATTGAAGAGTGATATTTGGAGATCAAAACAATAGGGCACCTTTTTCTGGGGCTTGAGAAAACAAAACACTTGTATCACGGTCTGCCTGATGTGGGGGAGAGCTGTGTGCCAAATACCATTCCTTTCAGCAAATTTTCCGCTCCCACACAATCCAGATGTTATGCCTACTTCAGCAAGTTGAGACACAGACACAAATACACTTTTTTTCCCTCCCCACTCGGCCCCTCACACCGATGCAGTAAACTCAAGTGCTGCTACTCAAAGCAGATTTTTCCAACTCAAGAGATATACATCTAAGAATCCGGGGTCCACACCACTCTAAACCAAAATGCCACTTACATTTTAACAGTTATACAAATTTGGTTGGTCTTGACCACAAGTAGGACTGCTAGTTTACACAAGATATCATCAATGAATCCTTGAGGGAATTTGTTTTTGCCAGCTCGGCCTATGCATGTTGATGTTGTACAGGGTCATTTTTCATTATTAGGCACCAAACAAAGGGAAAACAGACAAACAATAAGGGACTACCTGCACTTTGACAAGTTTTACATTGCATGCCCTAATGAACAATACCCAGGTGCAGGAGCTGTGTCACTGAACAAACAATCTCCAAACAAGAAAGTGACTACAAAGCCAAGTCAGCCCTCTTCCAAACACACAAGTAACAAAACAGATCCCCGTAAAAGACGTTGAAAGATTTAGAAATTAAGTTGCAAAAAGTGGCTTGTGTTTTACCACAATGCAATATAAAGACCTGTGCACAACAAAAAATAACGCTGACACACAATACCCTTTAGGGAAAGAGAATATAATTATATATATTTTTTTACTTGTGAGGCAGAGGCATACCACCGCCATAGAGGATACACTTACAACAAAAAAACACTTTCCACTGTGGACCCCGTGACCGCAAAAATATGGACATACAGTCCCTTCAGAAAGTATTCATACCCCTGGACTTATTCTACATTTTGTTGTGTTGCAGCCTGCATTCAAAACATTTATTAAAATGTTTTTATTCACAATACCCCATAATGACAAAGTGAAAACATGTTATTAAACATTTTTGTAAATAGAAATCTCATTTACATAAATTTGACGCCCCCCGAATCACCTTTGGCAGTGATTACCATGGGTCTTTATGGGTAAGTCTAAGAGCTTTGCACACGTGGATTGTACAATATTTGACCGTCATCCTTTAAATTCTTCAAGCTCTGTCAAATTGGTTGTTGATCATTGGCATAGATTTTCAAGAAGATTTAAGGCAAAACTAACACTCTGGAACATTCACTGTCTTCTTGATAAGCAACTAGTGTGGATTTGGCCTTGTGTTTTAGGTTATTGTCCAGCTGAAGGGTGAATTAATCTCCCAGTGTCTGGTGAAAAGCAGACTGGACCAAGTTTTCCTCAATGATTTTGCCTGTGTTTAGCTCCATTCCGTTTATTTTTTATGCTGAAAAACTCCAGTTCTTAAATGACTACAAGCATACCCATAACATGATGCAGCCACCATGCTTAAAAATATTGAGAGTGGTACTCAGTAATGTGTTTTATTGGATTTTCCCCAAACATAACTTTGTATTCAAGACAAAGTTAATTGTTTTATCACATTTTTGCAGTATTACTTTAGTGCATTGTTGCAAACAGGATACATGTGATGGAACATTTTAATTCTGTAGAGGCTTCCTTTTCACTCTGTAATTTGTTTAGCTTTGTGGAGTGAGAAGGTTGTTGATCCTTCAGTTCTCCTATCACAGCCATTAAACTATTTTAAAGTCACCATTGGCATCATGGTGAAATCACTGAGCGGTTTCCTTGCTCTCTGGCAACTAGAGTTAGGAAGGACACGTTAATCTTTGTAGTGACTATAGGTGTATTGATACACCATCCAAAGTGTTATTAATAAATTCAACATTCTCAAAAGGGATATTCAATCAGCTTTTCATTTTTATGTATTAATTTGTAAAAAAAAAAAAAAAAAAAAAAATTATAATTCACTTTGACATTATGGGATATTGTATGTAGGCCAGTGAAAAAATAAATCTGTCTTACAAAATGTGGAATAAGTCAAGGGGAGTGAATACCTTCTGAAGGCACTGTAAATAAGGACATAAGCACTTCTGGAAATATTGTTGTGTGCCTGGCTGGCGTAGGGCCACGGCAGCTACTGCAGGGAGAAGGACATATGCCATCCAGTGGGGCTGGAAATCCAAACACAGAGAGGTTTTAATAACTTTGCTGTAGTTTATTGTGGCTTCTTCTGGATGCCTTCCAGATACAAACATCTCTCTTATTCCCTTATTGTTGTTATAAAGAGTGTGAGAGTGAGAGAGGATTCTCCCCTTATCTTTCCTTGGTGTGCCTCAGTCAGACAGTACCGTTCGGAGTAGCGGGAGGGATGTAACATCATAGATCTGTGTCTGATCAGAGGGCCTTCAGTGTAGTGTTTCCCCCATAATCATTTCCAGAAGGCGGGGTGCAAAGAGCAACATTCATCTAGCTTACACAATGCTGTCCAGTGTCTCACTTCTGAGAATTTAGCCTTGTTTGGATACATGAACTCAACAACACTTTTAAGGTGTGAATCTTTTTTTTAAAACCCTAATTTCAGACATACTAGCTGTCTGCAGGCCTGGGGGAATGCTGTTCTGATATTTTCTTTGGCCCGAAGTGAAACACTTCCCTCAGTTTTACATGTGCATCAGCGCAGTGCAAGAACATACACTGCACAGAAGCTAGGTAGGCTCAATTCAAACAAGTTGGGTAGGGAGGCACTCTTAAATGGTTCTATAATCAAACGATTCATCGGATGGTTCTATAAAACGAACGAGTCCCTGCATACAAATGTCTTGGTATTTGGATTGAAAATGATTTATCGTTTAAAAAAATAGAGCTTGTTAAGAAACTAAGATTTAATGTTTGTTTTTTTACAGAAACAATAGTCTCTCTCTAGTCAGCAGGAAGCATATTGTGCAGTCAACCTTTCTGTTTTTGATTATGGTGATACTAATTATCAAAACCCTGGATGACGTTTTCATAGCGTTCTTTGTTTTACCACAGGAGAGTTTTATCACTCACCACTGTATTCTTTACCAAAAGGTTGGCGGAACCTGTTTGAAGTCATATAGATCACATCATTATGCTATTTTTGTTTACAAAGCCCTGCTCCACAAACCTTCACTACTAAGATTTAAAATGAAAGTTATCAAACCCGTTCACAGGGTTGGTTAACTCTCTAGACTCCTTTGGTGTCTAGAGAGTTAGGTAGATCAGCCTTTGGTTTCCTTGTGCCTTGAGTGTGGAATGTTCTATAATACACTTTAAAATTGGTGCCGCTAGTGCATTTCAGACAGTTGTTAGGGGACCTTAATACTGAATGTGTGTGCTTCTATAATTGTGTTTTACTTTTCATATATTGCTGTGAATAATAAAGTCTATTTGAATGTGCATATGAATGTGTTTATTGTATTTTGATGTGTATTGTGTCACTACACAGGGCTCATCTGGAAAAAAGAGACCTTGGTCTCAGCATCGACTCCCTGTCAAAACAGGTCAAATAAAAAATGAAGAAATCCCCCCTGGCGGACAGCATGACTGACAGACACCCAACCTACTAAGGCAGGGGGCCACAACTATCAGAACAAGCCCCAGAGGCTCTCTGGGTTCCCTACAACTGAGCTGTCCCACAGTCCCGGCTCCTCCAGCTTTAGGTCCCACAGCTCGCAGCTTTCCTACAGAACCCCAGACCAGACGCCGCCCGCCAAGTGCCGCTGGGAGAAGAGGTGAAGTGAGGACAATGCACTCAGTGCTGCTCCAAGTCGGCCAGCCAGGCAGATCTCGTGGAGGCAGGCGGGCTGAGTTGGTGGGGAGGGAGGGCGGGCTGAGCTTGCAGGGAGGGTGGGGAGCAAAACAGAAGACGAAGCGTCACTTTCCTCCAAGTCCACGCGCTTCGGTCTCAGCTCATTGGCTCGGCAGCTAACCCAACTGTCTAACCACACTGTCAGAGCATCAGGTTCACTGAGCTGCGAGTCAAGAGAGGCAGGCTCAAAGACCCAGAGAGACAGTCCAGCCCCATAACTTGGGATCCGTCCATCTTTGGAAAAAGTGATGGCGACATCAACGTAGTCACTACATTAAAGTTCTGTGGCTATATAAAACTAGAACAACAGTTGAGGGGAATCAATGTGTGAACCCTTGGTCAAAACAATCTAATTGAACAGTCAGTATACAGTAGCAAGAAAAAGTATGTGAACCCTTTGGAATTACCTGGACTTCTGCATAAAATGGTCATACAATTTGATCTGATCTTCATCTAAGTCACAACAATAGACAAACATTCTGCTTAAACTAATAACAAACAATTATATATGTTTTCACATCTTTATTGAACACTCCGTGTAAACATTCGGGTTGAGGTCAGGACACTGACTATGCTTCTCCAGAAGGTATATTTTCTTCTGTTGATTTAATTGTGTTTTGGGTCGTTGTCCTGTTGCATCACTCAAATTGTGTTGAGCTTCAATTGGTGGACAAAATGTCTTGATAAACTTGGTTTGCTGCCCTGAGGCTGCAAAGCAGCTCCAGACCACAATGCTCCCTTCACCATACTTTACAGTTGGGATGAGGTTTTGATGTTGGTGTGATGTGCCATTTTTTCTCTACACAGTGTTGTGTGTTCCTTCCAAACAACTCAACTGTAGCTTCATCTGATCACAGAATATTTTACCAGTAGCGCTGTGGAACATCCAGATGCTCTTTTGTGAACTTTAGACGAGCAGCAATGTTTTTTTTGGACAGCAGTGACTTTTTCCGTGGTGTCCTCCCATGAACACCATTATTGTTTAGTGTTTTATGTATCGTAGACTCGTCAGAGATGTTAGCATGTTGCAGAGCTTTCTGTAAGTCTTTAGCTGACACTCCAGGATTCTTCTCAACCTCATTAAGCATCCTGCGCTGTAATCTTGCAGTCATCTTTGCAGGACAGCCACTCCTAGGGAGAGTAGCAACAGTGCTGAACGGACTCCATTTATAGACAATTTGTCTTACCGTGGACTGATGAACATCAAGCCTTTCAGAAATACTTTTGGAACCCTTTCCAGCTTTATGCTGGTCAACAAATCTTAAATCTTGGGTCTTCTGAGATCTCTTTTGTTTGAGGCATGGTTCACATCAGGCAATGATTCTTCTGAATAGCAAGAAGTGTTTTTTATAGGGCAGGGCAGCACTAACCAACATCTCCAATCTCGTCTCATTGATTGGACTCCAGGTTAGCTGACTCCTGACTCCAATTAGCTTTGGAGAAGCCTAGGGGGTTCACAAATTTCCAACCTACACTGAATGTTTATATGATGTATTCGATATAGAGAAGAAAAATAAACTAATAACACACATTATTGTAAGTAGACTGTTTGTCCGTTGTTGTGACTTGGATGAAGATCAGATCTAATTTTATGATCAATTTATGCAGAAATCCAGGTAATTCCAAAAGGTTAACATACTTTTTCATGCCACTGTAGACAGTCAATAGCCATGTAACTCACAAGACCAGAATGGTAACATTTGCTGTATATCACAATACTTTTTATGGCAAAATCATTGATATAGTCTACAATCGGATCGAAACACATGGAACTTCCATATTCTTATTTGTTGAATGAAAAGTTTAGCGCCTGTTTATTCAGCTTGTGACATTACTCACAGCTTTTTATTCACAACTAGACAGTTTAATTGAAAAACACATCTGCCAGAATTGTGTACATATCTTTTTGAGCACATTTATTCATATTTATTCACTTTAAAAAAAGTGTGGAAATCTAGCTAATATAATCCAAATTATGCAAGTAGCCTAAATCAGTAGTAACAAATATAATTTCCAGGTCAAATTAACATTGGTAGGAGTGTTACAGCCTACTTCACGTTACGGATATCCTCTGGCAGCTATGGTGAACAGGGATAAGCAAAAGCTCAGGCCAAACCTAATATCAATTCATCACATGCTATTGTGTTAAATGCCATTGAAACGAAGAAGGCATTCTATGTCTGAGGTGGTCTTGAGATTGAGTTACAGTGGGGCAAAAAAGTATTTAGTCAGCCACCAATTGTGCAAGTTCTCCCACTTAAAAAGATGAGGCCTGTCATTTTCATCATCACTTCAACTATGACAGACAAAATGAGAAAAAGAAATCCAGAAAATCACATTGTAGGATTTTTTATGAATTTATGAGAAAATTATGGTGGAAAATAAGTATTTGGTCACCTACAAACAAGCAAGATTTCTGGCTCTCACAGACCTGTAACTTCTTCTTCAAGAGGCTCCTCTGTCCTCCACTCATTACCTGTATTAATGGCACCTGTTTGAACTTGTTCGCAGTATAAAAAGACACCTGCCCACAACCGCAAACAGTCACACTCCAAACTACACTATGGCCAAGACCCAAGAGCTGTCAAAGGACACCAGAAACAAAATTGTAGACCTGCACCAGGCTGGGAAGACTGAATCTGCAATAGGTAAGCAGCTTGGTTTGAAGAAATCAACTGTGGGAGCAATTATTAGGAAATGGAAGACATACAAGACCACTGATAATCTCCCTCGATCTGGGGCTCCACGCAAGATCTCACCCCGCGGGGTCAAAATGATCACATGAACAGTGAGCAAAAATCCCAGAACCATACGGGGGGACCTAGTGAATGACCTGCAGAGAGCTGGGACCAAAGTAACAAAGCCTACCATCAGTAACACATTACGCCGCCAGGGACTCAAATCCTGCAGTGCCAGACGTGTCCCCCTGCTTAAGCCAATACATGTCCAAGCCCGTCTGAAGTTTGCTAGAGAGCATTTGGATGATCCAGAAGAAGATTGGGAGAATGTCATATGGTCAGATGAAACCAAAATAGAACTTTTTGGCAAAAACTCAACTCGTCATGTTTGGAGGACAAAGAATGCTGAGTTGCATGCAAAAAGAACACCATACCTACTGTGAAGCATGGGGGTGGAAACATCATGCTTTGGGGCTGTTCTTCTGCAAAGGGACCAGGACACTGATCCGTGTAAAGGAAAGAATGAATGGGGCCATGTATCGTGAGATTTTGAGTGAAAACCTCCTTCCATCAACAAGGGCATTGAAGATGAAACGTGGCTGGGTCTTTCAGCATAACAATGATCCCAAACACACCGCCCAGGCAACGAAGGACTGGCTTCGTAAGAAGCATTTCAAGGTCCTGGAGTGGCCTAGCCAGTCTTCAGATCTCAACCCCATAGAAAATCTTTGGAGGGAGTTGAAAGTCTGTGTTGCCCAGCAACAGCCCCAAAACATCACTGCTCTAGAGGAGATCTGCATGGAGGAATGGGCCAAAATACCAGCAACAGTGTGGAAAAACCTTGTGAAGACTTACAGAAAACATTTGACCTCTGTCATTGACAACAAAGGGTATATAAAGTATTGAGATAAACTTTTGTTATTGACCAAATACTTATTTTCCACCATAATTTGCAAATAAATTCATTAAAAATCCTACAATGTGATTTTCAGGATTTTTTTCCCTCATTTTGTCTGTTATAGTTGAAGTGTACCTGTGATGAAAATTACAGGCCTCTCGTCTTTTTAAGTGGGAGAACTTGCACAATTGGTGGCTGACTAAATACTTTTTTGCCCCACTGTATAGCTTGATGATGCTGCTGTTGAGGTTTAGGCTAATTGACCAGAAACAACACTACATTTAGCCAAACTAAAAATATACTCTTTATGTAGCCTATATGAAATTGTATGATGGTTCCTGGGTTGAGGTTTGGCGGGGGCATTAATAGACAAAGTAGATGTGTTACTGACCGGCTCAAATCGGTCTAATGTAGCAACATTTCAAATTGTATTTTTTCGATTGGATAAAAGTAGAGACTCAGAGCTACAAAATGGTATATCACACACTACAGTTGAGGAACAATGGGAAAGTAATTTTGCTTTGAAAGTTTGTAAACTTACTTTTCAGAAAATGGCCTTGGAATGTTTCGGTACTACTATGTTTCGGTCCTTTATATACACCCATTCAGCATCGTTCACACCCTCTTGAGCTTTAGCCCAACCCATCTCTAAGGATTGATCCATGTGTTCTGTACTAACAGAAGTCAAGCACCCAAGCTAACTTGCTAGCTTACTTCCAGACACAAATGACAGAACAGCTCACTGATCGTACTCACCCTAGCAGATTTGGTTAGGCTGTTATGTTATCCAGAGTGTTTGTGACTGCAACTGTGCCGGCAGATTGTCCGGTCGTAAATTCAAAATGTGTCGCTCTCGGAAAGTTTAGAGCGCACATCGGACACTCTCGCCGAGGAGTAGGGTTGATCTGAACGTTCGGACTTCACAATGGCAGTCAAGCACCCAAGACAACTGGCTAACATTGGCTAGCTACTGCCAGAAAAATGAGAGAACTCCCCACTCTGACAATTTTACTCGCCCTAGCAGAGCTTGTTAGGCTGTTTATGTTATCCAGAACGTTGGTGACTAACTGTGCTGCTGGAATCCATTTAATTACACTTTACTGACAGGCCATATTCAACATGTGTTGAGCTTTCGTAAATTCATCAGTTATTCTGCTCTCTGGCACATTCAGACGAGAGCGCTCTGAAAATCTGAGTAGATTACTGAATTTAGGAACGCACCCAAAATGGTTACTTGCATAGTGGAGTCTTTTGTTACGACATGAAGCTAGCTAGATAGAATTATGGTTCATTTTTACCTAACTCATGACATCACTACCCTGCATGAAGCTGCAGGTATATAACCAACCAGGTTAAATGTTATCTAGATAAAATGAGGCTATAGCTCGCTAAGCAAATGCCTCTGAGAAACAAATAAGGTAATAAACACAGGTTATAACATTAGCTAGCTAGGTAATCAATGAACCATAATCACAACTCATGACGTTACTACCCTGCATGAATCTGCAGGCAGCTAACCAACCACGTTCAATGTTAGCTAGCTAACATTAGGCTATAGCTAGCCAAGCAAATAGCTCATAGTCTAGCTAGCTTATTATGCGTATCTATCTTACCCATATGCATCATTCATGGATGGATGCGTCTCCTGTCGGATGCCATGTTGCCCTTAGTTTGAAGATATAATCCGGAGGCAGGCGTTTTCTCCATCTCCTTAGCGATCAAACTCGAATTCCACTGATTTCAAAATGCGGTCCTCCAGAAGGTGGAGAGCAACACTTATGCAGTTTTAATATACGATACAGCTCAAATAGATAGAAGCGTGCTATGGCAGACCAATCCAAACTCATCTCTTGGCATTTCCAGCCCACTCATTAACTCAGCCAATCATTGCAATAATTTCTCTTTTTTTTCTTTGGCTAAACCAACTCGGCTCTTAATTTAACAACTTTATTCGTATTTACAGATGGCATACAAGTTTAATATTAAGGCACGTGAATGTTAACGTGCGAGAAGGTATTTGTCAAAAAAAGCATTTAGATTTTTTTTAAAGTTTACTTTCAAACGGCTCTCCTGTGAAGTAGTGACCTGCGACATACGCCTAGTTTCCTGAAACAGCCTACCCATGGATCGCTCTCTGGCTTATCATCTAGAAACTGTAGATCCATGTTAAGACACAAAGTGCACACTGTATATATCAACCATTTACATGTTACTATCATGACTACAACTGGATTCATAACAATAAAGTGTTCATGTAAATGTAGGCTACCTTCCAAAATGTTTGAGCAGGGACTGAAGAGACTAGATTATAACCGTAAAGGCTAAATAGGTTTAACACACTTCAAAACCCACGGTCAGATTACTTTTCATAGAGTGTAAAAAGTCAAAGTATGTGGCACAACTATTTATAGATTCAACATGTTAGCACTGAGCCCTGCACAAACATAAATAACATGAGCATATGTACTTCTGCTAAGCTACCCAGTAAAGCAATAAAAATAAACACGCAGCCTAGAAGTGCTCAAAATAGCCCACGTTAACATGAGATGCTTAAGGAACAAGGTTTATGAAATCAATAATTTGCTAGTAACAGATGACATTCATATTCTGACAATCTTTGAAACTCTTAGAAAATACAGTGGTAGCAATACACGTTTAACATTTACATGCTGACCAGACAGCGTTGTACCAGATCTTCCGTTTCTTGGTAATTTCTCACATTTCTTGCATAATTTCTTAATTTCTCAGAACAAGAATAGACTGACGAGTTTCAGAAGAAAGTTTTGTTTCTAGCCATTTTGAGTCTGTAATTAAAACCACAAATGCTGATGCTCCAGATACTGAACTTGTCTAAAGAAGGCCAGTTTTATTGCTTCGTGAAATCAGGACAACAGTTTTCAGCTGTGCTAACATAATTGCAAAAGGGTTTTCTAATGATCAATTAGCCTTTTAAAATTATAAACTTGGATTAGCTAACACAACGTGCCAATGGAACACAGGTGAGATGGTTGCTGATAATCAATTTCATGTTATTGTAATAGACAAAAAAGTGCTTTTCTTTCAAAAACATTTCTAACTGACAAACTTTTGAACAGTAGTATATATATATATATATATATATATATTCTTAAATATATTCCTTAGCTAGATTTATGTGTATTTTGGGAATATGTCGTGAAACTATTAGATATTATTTGTTAGATATTGCTGCACGGTCGGAGCAAGAAGCACAACCATTTCGCTACACCCGCAATAACATCTGCTAAACACGTGTATGTGTCCAATAAAAGAGGTATATTTTCTGGGTGATTTAAATGTTGACTGGCTTTTATCAAGCTGCCTACTCAAGAAAAAGCTTCAAACTGTAACTAGCGCCTGCAACCTGGTTCAGGATATCATTCGAAAACAGCACAGGAATGAAAACAATATGTATTGAGCACACATTTACTAATGCTGCAGAAATTAGCTTGAAAGCAGTTTCCAGATCCATTGGATGTAGTGATCATAACATAGTAGCCATATCTTGGAAAAACAAAGTTCCAAAGGCTGGGCCTAATCAATCAAATGTATTTATAAAGTCCTTTTTACATCAGCCGATGTCACAAAGTACGATACAGAAATCCAGCCTAAAACCCCAAACAGCACGGCAATGAAGATGTAGAAGCACGGTGGCGTGGAAAAACTCCCTAGAAAGGCAGGAACCTAGCAAGAAACCTAGAGAGGAACCAGGCTGAGGGGTGGCCAGTCCTCTTCTGGCTGTGCCGGGTTGAAATTATAATGGTACATGGCCAAGATGTTCAAACATTCACCAGCAGGGTCAAATAATAATCACAGTGGTTGTAAAGGGCAGCAGCTAATAGTGTAAAAGAGGTCATACAATAAGTTTTGTAGTGATTCCTATGTTGTTGATGTAAAGAATGTGTGTTGGTCTGTGGTGTGTAATGAGGAGCAAACAGACATTGTACTTGACACAATTATGAAATGTCTTACTACAGTTGCTAATAAGCATGCCCCCCCATTTTTATTTATTTTATTTCACCTTTATTTAACCAGGTAGGCAAGTTGAGAACAAGTTCTCATTTACAATTGCGACCTGTCCATTAAGAAAATGACAGTAAAAAATGTTAAATCCCCATGGATTTTTTTTAAATGGTACGGTTGAGAGGTATGAGGCAAAAGGAATGGCAAATAAGTCTAGCTGCACAACCGATTGGCAAACGTATTGCAAATTTAGAAATCATGTGACTAAATATTTTTTTATTTTTAAAAACACACTATGAAACATAGATAAATGACAAAGATTGATAGTAAAAAGCTTTGGAGCACCTTACATTACAAAAAAAAAAGAAGCCAACTCCGCTCCATCATTCATTGAATCTGATGGCTCATTAATCACAAAACCAACTGATATTGCAAACTACTTGAATTATGTTTTTCATTGGCAAGATTAGCAAATTTTGAGGAGGAGTAGCGAGAATCGGACAAAATGCAGCGTGGTAAGTATCCATATTGATTTATTAAAAAAACACAACTGAACACTGGAACAAAATAATAAACGTGAAGAAACGAAAAAGTCCCGTGTGGCGACAAACACTGACATGGAAGACAAATACCCACAACCCAAAACTGAAACCCAGGCTACCTAAGTATGATTCTCAATCAGAGACAACTAACGACACCTGCCTCTGATTGAGAACCATACTAGGCCGAACACAGAAACAAAACATTGTTTGTTTTTCTGACTGCCCACCCCAACGCACGCCCTGACCATAAAAACAAACACAAAAAGGAACTAAGGTCAGAACGTGACAAATTTAGGCATGACATGCCAGCAACAAATGCTGACACTACACATCCAAATATATATCAGCAAATTATGAAAAGAGAAGCATTGTAATTTTTGAATTCCATAAAGTGTGTGTGGAAGAGGTGAAAAAGATACTGTTGTCTATCAACAATGACAAGCCACCGGGGTCTGACAACTTGGATGGAAAATTACTGAGGATAATAGTGGACGACATTGTCACTATTTGCCGTTTTTTTTTTTTTTTTCAATTTAAGCCTACTACAAAGTGTGTGCCCCCAGGCTTGGAGGGAAGCAAAAGTCATTCCGCTACCCAAGAATAGTAAAGACCCCTTTACTGGCTCAAATAGCTGACCATCATCCTGTTACCAACCCTTACCAACCCTTTTAGAAAAAATTGTCTTTGGCCAGATCCAATGCTATTTTACAGTAAACAAATTGACAACAGACTTTCAGCATGCTTATAGGGAAGGACATTCGACAAGCACAGCACTTACACAAATGACTGATGATTGGCTGAGAGAAATTGATAAAAGATTGTGGGGGTTGTTTTCTTGACTTCAGTGTGGCTTTTGACATCATCAATCATAGTCTGCTGCTGGAAAAACTTGTGTTATGGCTTTACAGTCTCTGCTATAATGTGGAAAATATTTACCTGTCTAACAGAACAGAGGGTGTTCTTTAATAGAAGCCTCTCCAACATAATCCAAGTAGAATCAGGAATTCCCCAGGGCAGCTGTCCAGGCCCATAACTTTTTTCCCCATCTTTACTAATGACATGCCACTGGCTTTGAGTAAAGCCAGTGTGTATGTATTTTTTGAAGCTTTTTTATTATTACCCCTTTTTTGTGGTATCCAATTGATAGTTACAGTCTTGTCTCATTGCTGCAACTCCCATACGGACTCGGGAGAAGCAAAGGTCGAGAGCCATGTGTTCTCCGAAACACAACCCGGGAGACAGCCGCACCAATGTGCCGGAGGAAACATTGTGCACCTGGCAACCGTGTCGGCGTGCACTGCGCCTGGCCCACCACGGGAGTCGCTAGTGCGCGATGGGGCAAGGACATCCCTGCCGGCCAAACCCTCCCCTAACCCGGACGACACTTGGCCAATTGTGCGCCGCCCCATGGGTCTCCGGGTCGAGGCTGGCTGCGACAGGCCAGCGTGTATGTATGTGGATGACTCAACACTATACATGTCAGCTCCTACAGCGACTAAAATGACTGCAACACTTAAGAGTTATTATTCCTTGCAATAACAGTGGATTGCAAGGAATAAGTTAGTCCTAAATATTTTGAAAACTAAAAGCATTGCATTTGGGACAAATCATTCAGTAAACCCTAAACCTCAACTAAATCTTGTAATAAATAAATGAAGTGAAAATTGAGCAAACTGTCATGGTAAAAAAAAATCTGATACTTCTCCCCATCTTAGCTACTGTTGTATGTCCATAATAAAGCGCTGCTCTACCTTCTTAACAGCACTATCAACAGGGCAGGTCCTACAGGCCGTAGTTTTGTCACACCTGGACTAGTCGTGTGGGCAGGTGCCACAAAAAGGGACTTGGGAAAATTGCAAATGACTCAGAACAGGGCAGCACGGCTGGCCCTTGGACGTACACAAAGAGCTAATATTAATAGTATGCATGTCGGTCTCTCATGGCTCAAAGTGGAAGAGAGATTGACTTCATCACTACTGGTTTTTGTAAGAAGTGTTGATATGCGTGTTGAAATGTGTGATGATTAATGCTCCCTATTCATTATGTAAACATTTTTAGTTTTATGTTTTACATTTTAGTTAGCATCAAACGATGTTCAAAGTGTTGTGCTACATAGCTACTGTGTTTCTTAACCCGGAAGGGCTAGCTGGCTGGAGGAAGCAGAAAGGCTGGGGCCGCCCTATGTAAAACAATAGATCATGATTTGTTCAATTTGAAACAAGGATATCCAACCAGCGGAGGGTGCGGTCTTGAAGTCTTCGGCAAAAGCCCTTCATTATCAATGCTTTGTGCCAGCACATCAAAGAAGCCTTTCTACACTCAAGTTAGTAGGACTTCGAGAGCTGGTGTCAGCCAGACTAACCCGGCGCAGTGGCAAGCCTCTCATTTAGACACGATTACACACATTCCAGCATCCCCTTCAAAGTGCCCCATCCCCCTCCAATGTTCTCCCTACACTCTACCATTACACAACTACACCCTCTTCCTCATGTTTACACAATCCCTCCCTCCTATAGCTAAACAATCCTCCTTTTCCTCCATGTTGGGAAACACAAAAAGCCCCTTGCCCAAACCTACAGATATTCAGCAGCAAGCAATCCTATACTCCTGGCTATCATTGGGGGGCTGGTGGGAGGTAGCACAGTGGGATAACCCCCCAAAACATGACCCAAATATGAGAGGCGTACAATGATGAGGCAGTTAACCCACTGTACCTAGGCCATCATAGAAAATAATAATTTGTAAACTGACTTGCTTAGTTAAATAAAGGTAAAAATACAATTGAAAAAATACGTGGTCTGTGGGGGGGGGGCTAGGAGAAGACACACTAGGGTTAGTTGATACTATAGACGATATTGTGATATGACAGACGATACCTAACCTATTTCAACTGACTGGCCTCGTGCAGTAAAGCGGAGAAATTAGTCAGGCAGTGCATGGGTGACATTCCGAAAAAATTGCCTATATTCTTATAGCCTACTTCAATTTGTTTTATTGAAAGAATCTCAGAAGGCCTAAGGTAATAATGAGATTGAACAAACAATAGCAAGATAAAATCTTTCTATTCTAAATTTGAACAAACCTTACAGTTGAGCAAAGCATTATGACAGAAATTACTTGAATGCCTGTCTTGTGGCCTGAAATATGTCATTCAAAATAAAGTTGGGATTGAGAATTGCATAGACTACGATTTACATAAAGAAACAACATTAAACACTTCATAAAAATGTTTGGGAGATTCTGTTAATTTGCCTTAATGCATTTATGATATTTCATTTAGAAGGATTAGGCTTTTAACCATTTGGTTAATAACTTTTTTCCCCGCCTATGAACAATTATGAACCAAAATGCTAAAATCCTAATCCTACTAATCCTTAGTAAACCTACTAAATGAAATATTATAAAAGCATTAAGACAAATTAACAGTATACCCCCCCAAAAAACGATAGTGTTTAATGTCCTAATGTTGCTGCTTTTAAATGGGCCAATTAAGTAAATCTTAACCTATGCTATTCTCAATCACAACTTTATTTTGAATGAAAAATTAAATTTCAGGCCACAAGACATGCAATCGAGTTAACACTACCAAGATGGAAAAGTCGACTGAGAAGTCTAAAGAAAAATTGGGTTACAGCTGAGGAAACCTTATGAAAGAAAACAGTAAGTAGCCAGTTGGCCTAGGCCTTTTTCAATAGTATTCTAGCAATGTGCAACCTACTTTCAACGCACAGTATCTTAGGCCTAATAAGAGAGGATAAGCAAAAATGTGAATAAGTTTATAATTATCAAATTCTGAGGACAGCAGAGTTGCTAGATCCTGCAGCCTATGATGATTCACCCATCACACAGCCAATGAGGCTTGTTGACTGTGCCAATCACTCCACGCTAGTGTCTTTTTCTACTTTTGCATATAAAAAAATATAAATATACATTGGGGGTACATAAACATAACCAATAGGGGTACATAAACATGATGGGACAAAGGTGGACATCGCCCAACCCTAACACACATTAAACTAAAGTATTTTCCCCTGCTCCAGCTCTGCCAATCTTGGCTCGGCGCCCTGTGATCCCTTGCACCCAAGCCCATGGCCTGCTAATCCCATATGACACACTAAAAGGGCGGCACGTGACAAACAGGTACGTCACAGCGACCAGCATCGTTATCTGTCACGCAGACAGGAAAGGAGAAGAGCACTGTGGGGGTGGATGGGATTTTCCCCAGTTCCACCAATAGGGTCAGTACTATGCTATACCAGACTTCAGGCTACAACCGTTGAATCAGACACACACATTGTTTTTCTCTCAATGTAGGGACGCATGGATGTATGTGTTGTAGTGTCTAGTATAGATATGTTTTGTGCATGCTCAACCCCAAAAAAGTGCGTAATGGTTTTATTCCAAAATCTATCCTAATAATAAAGCATTGAAGGGGCTTTTGCTTAAATAAAAAAGTGTGAAATAATGAATTGAAGTGTGAGAAAGTAAACAAGACTAGCCAAAGAATACATACACACAAGATGCAGCTTGTTCCTGCATGCTCCCTAACACAAACAGGACCTCCATTTCACGAGTATATACACAAGAGGTGTATAATCGGCATGGCCGATTAATTAGGGCCGATTTCAAGTGCATAACAACTTGGTAATCGGCCTTTTGGATGCCGATTATGGCCAATTACATTGCAATCCACGAGGAAACTGCGCGGCAGGCTGACAACCTGTTACGCAAGTGCAGCGTCAAAAGGACCTTGTGGCTGCAAGGAGCCAAGGTAAGTTGCTAGCTAGCATTAAACTTCTTATAAAAACAACCAATCTTCAAATAATCACTAGCTAACTACACATGGTTGATGATATTACTGTGTTAACTAGCTTGTCCTGCGTTGCATATAATCAATGCAGTGCCGGTTAATTTATCATCGAATCACAGCCTACTTCCCCAAACGGTGTTGATTTAACAAAAGCACAGTCGCAAAAAAAAGCACAATCATTTCACAAAAGTACCTAACCATTAACATCAATGCCTTTCTTAAAATCAATACACAAGTATATATTTTTTTAACTTGCATATTTAGTTCAAATAAAATAATGTTAGCAGGCAATATTAACTAGGGAAATTGTGTCACTTCTCTTGCGTTCAGTGCAAACAGTCAGGGTATATGCAAAAGTTTGGGCCGCCTGGCTCCTTGCGAACTGTGTGAAGACCGTAATTAATTTGCCAGAATTTTACATTATTATGACATAACATTGAAGGTTGTGCAATGCAGAAGCAATATTTAGACTTACCGTTGCCGCCCGTTAGATAAAATACAGAACGGTTCTGTATTTCACTGAAAGAATAAAAGGTTTTGTTTTCAAAATGATAGTTTCCGGATTTGACCATATTAAATGACCAAAGGCTTGTATTTCTGTGTTAATTATATTATAATTAAGTCTATCATTTGATACAGCAGTCTGAGCGGTGGTCGGCAGCAGCAGGTTCGTAAGCATTCATTCAAACAGCACTTTACTGCGTTTTGCCAGCAGCTCTTAGCAATGCTTTAATGCAAAGCCCTGTTTATGACTTCAAGCCTATCAATTCCAGAGATTAGCCTAGCAATACTAAAGTGCCTATAAGAACATTCAATAGGCAAACGTATATGAAATACAAATGGTATAGAGAGAAATAGTCGATGCGTCATAATGCCTATAACTACAACCTCAAATTTCTTAACTGGGAATATTGAACCACCAGCCTCAATGTTCTCATGTTCTGAACAATAAACTTAAAACGTTCGCTTTTTTTTTTTACATGGCACATATTGCACTTCAACTTTCTTCTCCAACACTGTGTTCTCATTATTTAAACCAAATTGAACCTTTTTAATAATTTATTTGAGACTAAATAGATTTTATGTATAATATTAAGTTAAAATAAAAGTTTGTATTGTTGTAATTGTCATTATAGCAAATATACATACATTTAAATAAAATCGGTATTGGCTTTTTTTGGTCATCCAATATTTTTATTTTTTTATTTCACCTTTATTTAACCAGGAAGGCCAGTTGAGAACAAGTTCTCATTTACAACTGCGACCAAGATAAAGCAAAGCAGTGCGAGAAACAACAGTTACAACTGGAATAAACATACGTACAGTCAAAAACACAATAGAACAAGTCTATATACAGTGTGTGCAAATGGCATGAGGAGGTAAGGCAATAAATAGGCCATAGTAGCAAAGTAATTACAATTTAGCACTGGAGTGATAGATGTGCAAGTAGAAATACTGGTGTGCAAAATAGCAAAAAAGTAAATAAAAACAATATGGGGATGAGGTAGGTAGATTGGATGGGCTATTTACAGATGGGCTGTTTACAGCTGCAGCGATCGATAACTGGTCAGATAGCTGATGCTTAAAGTTAGTGAGGGAGATATGTCTCCAACTTCAGCGATTTCTGCAATTTGTTCCAGTCATTGGCAGCAGAGAACTGGAAGGAAAGGCAGCTTTGGGGATGACCAGTGAGAAATACCTGCTGGAGCGCATGCTACGGGTGGGTGTTATGGTGACCAGTGAGCTTATAGATGACCTGGAGCCAGTGGGTCTGGCGACAAATATGTAGCGAGGGCCAGCCGACAAGAGCATACAGGTCGCAGTGGTGAGTGGTGTATGGGGCTTGTGACAAAACGGATGGCACTGTGATAACTGGATGCAGTCTTTCTGAGTAGAGTGTTTGAGGCTATTTTGTAAATTACTTCGCCAAAGTCGAGGATCGGTAGGAGAGTCAGTTTTACGAGGGTGTTTTGTAGGCGTGAGTGAAGGAGGCTTTGTTGCGAAATAGGAAGCCGATTCTAGATTTAATTTTGGATTGGAGATGTTTAATATGAGGCTGGAAGGAAAGCTTAGTCTAGCCAGACACTTAGATACTTAGCCAGACACCTAGGTCAGAGCCGTCCAGAGTAGTGATGCTAGTCGGGCGGGCGGGTGCGGGCAGCAATCAGTTGAAAAGCATGCATTTAGTTTTACTAGCGTTTAAAACCTCTTGAGCCTACTTGAGACGCAGACGTCCCACCTAGAGCTCTGGAAATGCAAATGCGCTACACGCTAATAGTATTAGTTAAAACGCAAACGTTCATTAAAATACACATGCTTGGTATTGAAATAAAGCTACAGTCGTTGTGAATCTAGCCACCGAGTCAGATTTTTAAAATGCTTTTCGGCGAAAGCATGAGAAGCTATTATCTGATAGCATGCAACACCCCAAAAGACCCGTAGGGGATGTAAACAAAAGAATTAGCATAGTCGGCGCTACACAAACCGCTCAATAAAATATAAAACATTAATTACCTTTGACCATCTTCTTTCTTGGCACACCTTGATGTCCCATAATCAATACTGGGTCTTTTTTGGATTAAATCGGTCCATATATAGCCTAGATATCGATCTATGAAGACTGTGTGATAAACGGAAAAAATAGCGTTTCATAACGTAACGTCATTTTTAAAAGTTAAAAATTCGACAATAAACTTTCACAAAACACTTCGAAATACCTTTCTAATGCAACTTTAGGTATAACTACACGTTAATAAGCTATAAAAATCATCAGGAGGCGATGTAAATTCGATAGTTGGTCGTGTGGAAAAAATGTCCGGAAAAACACAGAGACAATGCCTCAGGTTGGTGGTCGGAGGGAATCGGTTCCCTTTGGTCGGATCTACCAAGAATCAAATCAGAATCAAATGAGGAGACTCTATACATCCTGTGGAAGCTGTAGGTACTGCAAGCTCGGCCTCATTTAATACGGTTCACCTTTAACAATGGGTTGAAGTGGCGCATGGATATTTTTTCCATCTCCAGTGATCAGATTTTCCTGCGCTTTTCGATGAAACAGACGTTCTGTTATAGTCACAGCCGTGATTTAAACAGTTTTGGAAACGTCTGAGTGTTTTCTATCCACACATACTAATCATATGCATATACTATATTCCTGGCCTGAGTAGCAGGACGCCAAAATGTTGCGCGATTTTTAACAGAATTTCCGAAAAAGTAGGGGGAGGCTTAACAGGTAAGATCAGTTGGAGGACACGGAAGGAGTGTTGTATGGCATTGAAGCTCGTTTGGAGGTTTGTTAATACAGTGTCCAAAGAAGGGCCAGAAGTGTCCTGAATGGTTTTGTATGCATAGAGGTGGATCAGGGAATCACCCGAAGCAAGAGCAACATCACTGATATATACAGAGAAAAGAGTCACCCCGAGAATTGAACCCTGTGGTACCTCCATAGAGACTGCCAGAGGTCCGGGACAACAGGCCCTCCTATTTGACACACTGAACTCTATCTGAGAAGTAGTTGGTGAACCAGGCGAGGTGGTCATTTGAGAAACCAAAGCTGTTAACTTCTTGGCGCACCCATCCTGTTAGCAGGATTATTTGTCAACATCCGCTGAATTGCAGAGCACCAAATTCAAATTAAATTACTACAAATATTTAATTTTCATGAAATCACAAGTGCAATATAGCAAAACACAGCTTAGATTGTTAACTTCTTGGTCACCGAGGGCAGCATTTTCACAACCGGATGAAATGCATGCCCAAATTCAACTGCCTGCTACTCATCCCCAGAAGATAAGATATGTATATTATTGGTAGATTTGGATAGACAACACTCTGACGTTTCTAAAACTGTTTGAATCATGTCTGTGAGTATAACACAACTTATGTTTTGAGGTCACTCTTTTCAATGGGAATCCAGATTTCTAAAGGGGACTTCTTGCAGTTGCTATCGCTTCCACTGGATGTCAACAGTCTTTAGAAATTGGTTGAGGTTATTCCTTTTTGTAATGAAGAAGTACAGCCATCTTGAACGAGGGTCACTTGAAGTGTACTGTTAGATAGAGGCGCATGAGCAGAAAGCATGCTTCAGATTGTTTTCTTCCTGTATTGAACACAGATCATCCCGTCTTCAATATTATCGATTATTTACGTTAAATACCTAAAGTTGTTTTTACAAAAGTAGTTTGAAATGTTTTTGCAAAGTTTACAGGTAACCTTTGAGATATTTTGTAGTCACGTTGAGCAAGTTGGAACCGGTGTTTTTCTGGATCAAACGCGCCATTTTGGATATATATCGACGGAATTAATCGAACAAAAGGACCATTTATGATGTTTATGGGACATATTGGAATGCCAACAAAAGAAGCTCGTCAAAGGTAAGGCATGAATTATATTTTTATTTCAGAAATCTGACATGTTGGCTGGATTCACAACAAGTGTAGCTTTAATTTGCTATCTTCCATGTGTGATTTAATGAAAGTTATATTTTTATAGTAATTTATTTGAATTTGGCGCTCTGCATTTTCCCTGGCTTCAGGCCATGTGGGCGTCCCACATATCCCAGAGAGGTTAAGCCACCTGGCATGTCAGATTTCAAAAAGCTTTACAGCTAAAGCAAACCAAGAGTTTATGTAAGGACATATCTCTCAGCAGACAAAATATTACAAACAGCTAGCAGCAAAGTAGATTGTCACGAAAGTCACGAAAGTCAGAAAAGCAATAAAATGAAACGCTTACCTTTGATGATCTTCGGATGTTTGCACTCACGAGACTCCCAGTTACACAATAAATGTTCCTTTTGTTCCATAAAGATTATTTTTATATCCAAAATACCTCCATTTGGTTGGCGCGTTTTTAGTAATCCACAGGCTCGAGCGGTCACGACGGGGCAGATAGTATCAGTAAAGTTCGTAGAAACATGTCAAACGTTTTTTTATAATCAATCCTCAGGTTGTTTCTACAATAAATAATCGATAATATTTCAACCGGACCGTAGCTTTTTCAATAGGAGAGAGAGAGAGAACATGTCTGCTCCAAGCTGTTGGCGCATGCAAAACTCTGCTGGCACTCAGCCATCCACTGACGCGATGTGATCATTCTCACTCATTTTTCAGAATAAAAGGCTGAAACTATGTCTGAAGACTGTTCACACCATGTGGAAGACATAGGTAAAGGAATCTGGTTGATATCCCAATAAATGGAGGGAAGGCATGCAATGGAACAGGGAGCTTTCAAAATATGAGGCACTTCCTAGTTGGATTTTCCTCAGGTTTTTCGCCTGCAATATCAGTTCTGTTATACTCAGACAATATTTTGACAGTTTTGGAAACTTTAGAGTGTTTTCTATCCTAATCTGTCAATTAAATGCATATTCTAGCTTCTGGGGCTGAGAAATAGGCAAGTTTAATTTGGGTACGTTTTTCATTCAAACATCAAAATACTGCCCCCTACACTCAACAGTTTAAGTCTGCCGATAAGAATACGGTGACTGACAGAGTCGAAAGCCTTGGCCAGGTCGATGAAGACAGCGGCACAGTACTGTCTTTTATCGATGGCGGTTATATCGTTTAGTACCTTGAGCGTGGCTAAGGTGCACCTGTGTCCAGCTCGGAAACCGGATTGCAGAGCGGAGAAGGTTATGGTGGGATTAGAAATGGTCAGTGATCTGCTTGTTAACTTGGCTTTCGGAGACTTTAGAAAGGCAGGGCAGGATGGATATAGGTCTGTAACAGTTTTGGTCTAGAGTGTCACCCCCTTTGAAGAGGGGGATGACCGCAGCAGCTTTCCAATATTTAGGGATCTCAGACAATACGAAAGAGGTTGAACAGAGTGGTGAAGGGGTTGCAACAAAAGTGGCGGATAATTTTAGAAAGACAGGGTCCAGATTGTCTAGCCCAGCTGATTTGTACTGGTCCAGGTTTTGCAGCTCTTTCAGAACATCTGGATCTGGATTTGGGTGAAGGAGAAGCTGTAGAGAAATGCTTATAGAAATTAACATCTGCAACATAACCTCAGTGCAGTGGGCAGCTGGGAGGAGGTGCTCTCATTCTCCATGGACTTTAGTGTCCCAGAAGTTTTTGGAGTTTGTGCTATAGCATGCAATAAAGCATAAAGCACTAAATAAACGAAATACGGCTGCTAGAATCTTGACTAGAACCAAACAATTTGATCATATTACTCCAGTGCTAGCCTCCCTACAAGGGCTGATTTCAAGGTTTTACTGCTAACCTACAAAGCATTACATGGGCTTGCTCCTACCTATCTCTCTGATTTGGTCCTGCCGTACATACCTATACGTACGCTACGGTCACAAGACGAAGGCCTCCTAATTGTCCCTAGAATTTCTAAGCAAACAGCTGGAGGCAGGGCTTTCTCCTACAGATCTCAATTTTTATGGAACGGTCTGCCTACCCATGTCAGAGACCCAAACTCGGTCTCAACCTTTAAGTCTTTACTGAAGACTCATCTCTTCAGAGGGTCATATGATTGAGTGTAGTCTGGCCCAGTAGTGTGAAGGTGAACGGAAAGGCTCTGGAGCAACGAACCGCCCATGCTGTCTCTGCCTGGCCGGTTCCTCTCTTTCCACTGGGATTCTCTGCCTCTAACCCTATTACAGGGGCTGAGTCACTGGCTTACTGGGGCTCTCTCATGCCGTCCCTGGAAGGGGTGCGTCACCGGAGTGGGTTGATTCACTGATGTGGTCATCCTGTCTGGGTTGGCGCCCCCCCCTTGGGTTGTGCCATGGCGGAGATCTTTGTGGGCTATACTTGGCCTTGTCTCAGGATGGTAGGTTGGTGGTTGAAGAGATCCCTCTAGTGGTGTGGGGGCTGTGCCTTGGCAAAGTGGGTGGGGTTATATCCTTCCTGTTTGGCCCTGTCCTCGGATGGGGCCACAGTGTCTCCTGACCCCTCCTGTCTCAGCCTCCAGTATTTATGCTGCAGTAGTTTATGTGTCGGGGGACTAGGGTCAGTTTGTTATATCTGGAGTACCTCTCCTGTCCTATTCGGTGTCCTGTGTGAATTTAAGTGTGCTTTCTCTAATTCTCTTTCTCTCTTTCTTTATCTCTCTCGGAGGACCTGAGCCCTAGGACCATGCCCCAGGACTACCTGACATGATGACTCCTTGCTGTCCCCAGTCCACCAGGCCTTGCTGCTGCTCCAGTTTCAACTGTTCTGCCTTATTATTATTCGACCATGCTGGTCATTTATGAACATTTGAACATCTTGGCCATGTTCTGTTATAATCTCCACCCGGCACAGCCAGAAGAGGACTGGCCACCCCACATAGGAAGAAACCTAGAGCGGAATCAGTCTAAGTTTTGGCCTTCCTAGGGAGTTTTTCCTAGCCACCGTACTTCTACACCTGCATTGCTTGCTGTTTGGGGTTTTAGGCTGGGTTTCTGTACAGCACTTTGAGATATCAGCTGATGTACGAAGGGCTATATAAAAAAAATTGATTTGCAAACTTCTGTTTGAAAAATCTAGTCTTTGCTTTACTAACTAACTGTGTGTATCGGTTCCTGACTTCCCTGAAAAGTTACATATCGCGAGGACTATTCGATGCAATTGCAGTCCGCCAGAGGATGGGTTTGTGCTGGTTGAGGGCTGTCAGGTCTGGAGTGAACCAAGGGCTATATCTGTTCTTAGTTCTACATTTTTTGAAAGGAGCATGCTTTTAAATGGTGAGGAAATGTATTTTGTAATGTAATGTCCTCTACTGACAGAATGAGGTCAATATCCTTCCAGGATACCTGGGCCAGGTTGATTAAAGGCATGCTCTCAGAAGTGTTTTAGGTAGTGTTTGACAGTGATGAGGGTCGTTTGACCGCAGACCCATAGCGCACACAGGCAATGATCGTTGAGATCCTGATTGAAAACAGCAGAGGTGTATTTGGAGGGCAAGTTGGTCAGGATAATATCTATTTAATGTAACCATGTTTACGGATTTAGGGTTGCACGTGGTGTGTTTCTTGATCATTTGTGTGAGATTGAGGGCCTCTAGCTTAGATTGTAGGACTGCCCGGGTGTAAACCTCTCTGGGGTAGGCGGGATGCATGGCCAATAGCCAGGGAAAATGCAAAGCGCCAAATTCAAATACATTTCTATAAAAATTTCTTTCATTAAATTACACATGCAAGATAGCAAATTAAAGCTACACTCGTTGTGAATCCAGCCAACATGTCAGATTTCAAAAAGGCTTTTCGGCGAAAGCATAAGATGCTATTATCTGATGATAGCACAACAGTAAACAATGAGAGAGTAGCATATTTCAACTCTGCAGGCAAACAAAACGCAGAAATAAAATATCATGCCTTAACTTTGATGAGCTTCTTTTGTTGGCACTCCTATATGTCCCATAAACATCACAAATTGTCCTTTTGTTCGATTAATTCCGTCGATATATCCAAAAATGTCCATTTATTTGGCGCGTTTGATCCAGAAAAACACTGCTTCCAACTTACGCAACAAAATATCTCAAAACTTACCTGTAAACTTTGCCAAAACATTTCAAACTACTTTTGTAATACAACTTTAGGTATTTCTAAACGCATATAATCTATCAAATTGAATACGGGATGATCTGTGTTCAATACAGGAGCAAAACAATCTGACGCATCTTTTCTGGTTACACGCCTCTATCAAAAAGGTACACATGAAGTTACTCTCATTCTGAGCTATGGTACTTCTTCATTACACAAAGGAAAAACCTCAATGAATTTCTACAAACTGGGGACATCCAGTGGAAGCGGTAGGAACTGCAGGAAAGTTGATTAAAATTCTGGATTCCCCGTGAAACCCCAAATGAAAAGAGTGACCTCAAAAAAATATATCTGAATGTTTTGTCCTCTGGGTTTCACCTGCTAAATAACTTCTGTTATACTCACAGACATGATTCAAACAGTTTTAGAAACTTCAGAGTGTTTTCTATCCAATACTAATAATAATATGCACATATTAGGATTTGCGACAGAGTAGGAGGCAGTTCAGTTTGGGCACGCTATTTATCCAAAAGTGAATTAGAAGCTCGAACTGTTTGGGCACAGACCTGGAAAGTATGAGAACGTTGCAGGCTCTCTCTGCAGTAGATTGCAACTCCTTCCCCTTTGGAAGTTCTAACTTGATGTAAAATGTTGTAGTTGGGGATGGAAATCTCAGCATTTTTGGTGGCCTTCCTACGCCAGGATTCAGAAACAGCAAGGACATCAGGGTTGGCAGAGTGTGCTAAAGCAGTGACTAAAACAAACTTCGGGAGGAGGCTTCTGATGTTAACATGCAATGAAATCAAGGCTTTTACGGTTACACAAGTCAACAAATGAGAGCGCCTGGGGACAGGCAGGGCCTGGGTTAACCTCCACATCTCCCGAAGAACAGAGGAGGAGTAGGATGAGGGTATGGCTAAAGGCTAGCAAAACTGGTCGCCTAGTGCATTGGAGCAGATTTCTGGGCGTGGTAGAATAGATTCAGGGCATAATGTACAGACAGGGGTATGGTAAGGTGTGGGTACAATGGAGGTAAACCTAGGCATTGAGTAAGGTTGCATCTCTGGATGCACTAGTAGTGCTGGGTGAGGTCACAGCATGTGTGGGAGGTGGGACAAAAGATGTATCTGAGGCATGATGAGATGGACTAGGGGCTCCGCAGTGAACTAAAACAATGATACCTATTCTAAACAACAGTATACAAGGCATATTGACATTAGAGAGAGACGTAAAGCAAGGCATAAAACAATCACAGGTGATGACTGGGACAGTTAGCAAAAGACAACAGGTAAGCCAACAGCTAATCAGCTAAGAGAACAACAGGGCCTGAGTTCGAGGCTGCTACCGACAGATAAACAAAATGGAGGACCGTGATTAATGAATAGTCCAGCAGGCATCAGCTATGTAGCCAAGTGATCATAGGGTCCAGTGTAAAGGTCGACCGATTAATCGGAATGGCCGATTAATTAGCAATTAATTAATTGGCATAACAATAGGAGATCTGTATTTTTGGACACCGATTTGGCCGATTTTTTTTCTTTTACACCTTTATTTAACTAGGCAAGTCAGTTAAGAACACATTCTTATTTTCAATGGCGGCCTAGGAATGGTGGGATAACTGCCTTGTTCAGGGGCAGAATGACAGATTTTTACCTTGTCAGCTCGGGGATTCAATCTTGCAACCTTACAGTTAACTAGTCCAACGCTCTAACCACCTGATTACATTGCACTCCACGAGGAGACTGCCTGTTACGTGAATGCAGTAAGAAGCCACGGTAAGTTGCTAGCTAGCATTAAACCTATCTTATAAAAAACAAGCAATCAATCATAATCACTAGTTAACTACACATGGTTGATGATATTACTAGTTTATCTAGCGTGTCCTGCGTTGCATATTCGCGAAAAAGGACTATCGTTGCTCCAATGTGTACCTAATCATAAACATGAATGCCTTTCTTAAAATCAATACAGAATTATATATTTTTAAACCTGCATATTTAGTTAATATTGCCTGCTAACATGACTCGTTGCGAACTGTGAAGACTATTTCTTCCTAACAAAGACAGCCAACTTCGCCCAACGGGAGATGATTTAACAAAAGCGCATTTGCGAAAAAAGCACAATCGTTGCACGACTGTACCTAACCATAAACATCAATGCATTTCTTGAAATCAATACACAGAAGTATATATTTTTAAACATGCATATTTGGATAAAAGAAATCCAGGTTAGAAGGCAATATTAACCAGGTGAAATTATGTCACTTCTCTTGTGTTCATTGCACGCAGAGTCAGTGTATATGCAACAGTTTGGGCCTAATTTGCCAGAATTTTACGTAATTATGACATAACATTTAAGGCTGTGCAATGTAACAGGAATATTTAGACTTAGGGATGCCGTTAGATAAAATACGGAACGGATTGTATTTCACTGAAATAATAAATGTCTTGTTTTCGAGATGATAGTTTCCGGATTCGAACATATTATTGACCTAAGGCTCGTATTTCTGTGTGTTATTATGTTATAATTAAGTCTATGATTTGATAGAGCAGTCTGACTGAGCGGTGGTAGGCACCAGCAGGCTCGTAAGCATTCATTCAAACAGCACTTTTGTGCGTTTTGCCAGCAGCTCTTCGCTGTGCTTCAAGCATTGAGATGTTTATGACTTCAAGCCTATCAACTCCGAAGATTAGGCTGGTGTAACCGATGTGAAATGGCTAGCTAGTTAGTGGGGTGTGCGCTAATAGCGTTTCAAACATCACTCGCTCTGAGACTTGGAGTGGTTGTTCCCCTTGCTCTGCATGGTTAACACTGCTTCGAGGGTGGCTGTTGTCGATGTGTTCCTGGTTCGAGCCCAGATAGGGGCGAGGAGAGGGACAGAAGCTATACTGTTACACTGGCAATACTAAAGTGCCTATAAGAACATCCAATAGTTAAAGGTATATGAAATACAGATTGTATAGAGAGAAATAGTCCTATAATTCCAACAACAAATACAACCTAAAACTTCTTACCTGGGAATATTGAAGACTCATGTTAAAAGGAACCACCAGCTTTCATATGCTCTCATGTTCTGAGCAAGGAACTTAAACGTTAGCTTTTTTACATGGCACATATTGAACTTTTACTTTCTTCTTCAACACTTTGTTTTTGCATTATTTAAACCAAATTGAACATGTTTCATTATTTATTTGGGGCTAAATTGATTTTATTGATGTATTATATTAAGTTAAAATAAGTGTTCATTCAGTATTGTTGTAATTGTCATCATTACAAACACGTATATTTTTTAATTGTCCGATTAAAATCGGTATCGGTTTATTTTGGCCCTCCAATAATCGGTATCGGCGTTAAAAATAATTCATAATCGGTCGACCTCTAGTCCAGTGAACAGCAATAGATGAAACAGGGAATCCGCTAGCTAGTTGTTACTACGCTAACAAGTGGGAGACATAGGGTCCACTGAGCAGGCCGGGAGATGGGCCTGGCTCAAGGCTATCTTCGGGGCTGGGCCACTTGGTGGCAGCTAGCTAGCTGGGATGATCTGGAGTAATGGTCCAGGGCTTACGGCAGGAATCTGGTGTTGTAGTGGAGAAAACAGTCCGATATGCAGATTGGCAAGTATTATCCAGGCTAAAAGTGGCTGGTGTCTATGCTAAAGCTAAATGCCGCTAGCAGTGGCTAACAATGATTAAATAGTTAGTAGCTAATTAGCTGGTTAGCTTCTGATGGCTAGCTTCTGATGGAGGTTCTGGCTACAAGGTCTAAAAATAGCAGATCCGTATCACATTGGGTGAGGCGGGTTGCCGGAAGGTATATTTAATTTTTTTAAATGGAAAAAGAGAAATCTATACAAAAAAATACAAAATTTACAAGGGAGAACGACAACGTCTGCACTGCTACGCCATCTTTGAATTGATCAATAAATCGGGTATATTCTAGAGGTCGACCAAGACATTGTTTTAACCTTTGACATGTTAAACACACTTTCTACCCACCAATCCAGCAGAGGGGGGGGGCTTCCTGAAGGCGAAAAATAAGCAGAGGAGAAGAGTTACACAATTCTGCACCCCAGTCTACACAACCCATATGCACACGCACGCACATAAAACCACACCAAGCAATCTCTACATAACAGTATCTCTTTATCCAGCACTGTGAATGGCTGGTATTTCACAGCATTTAAATGATAAAATGTTCCTCCGTGAGGCCTGATTGAGATTGACTGAGCTACAGAGTGGGCAAGCAATCCTGAAAAGATGGATCTCCATTGTACCATTGGTACCATGTTTCATGAGCTGAAATAAAAAGATGCCAGAAATTTCTCAAATTCTGTGCACACATTTGTTTAGATCTGTTAGTGAGCATTTCTCCTTTGCCAAGATAATACATCCACCTGACAGGAGTGGCATATAAAGAAGCTGATTAAACAGCATGATCCCTTACACAGGTGCACCTTGTGCTGGGGACAATACAAGGTCACTCGACAATGTGCAATTTTGTCACAACACAATGCTGCAGATGTCTCAAGTTGAGGGAGCATGCAATTGGCATGCCGGCTGCAGGAATGTCCACCTGAGCTGTTTCCATACAATTGAATGTTAATTTCTCTACCATAAGCCACCTCGGTCATTTTAGAAAATTTGACCGTAGGTCCAAACGTCCTCACAACCGCAGATGTGTGGGCGAGCAGTTTGCCGACGTGTACGACAGGATGTTTCAGTTCCAGCCAATATCCAGCAACTTCGCACAGCCATTGAAGAGGAGTGGGACAACATTCCACAAGCCACAATCAACAGCCTGATCAACTCCATGCAAAGGAGAGGTTTCGTGTTGCCTGAGGAAAATAGTGGTCACGCCAGATACTGACTGTTTTTCTCATATCTGACCACAGATGCATACCTGTATTGCCAGTCATGTGAAATCCATAGATTACTGCCTAATGAATGTATTTCAATTGACTGATTTCCTTATGAACTGTAGCTTAGTAGTATAATATTTGAAATTGTTGCATGTTGCGAGTATTTTTATTCAGTATACTTGAACAGTGCAGATTACGTAACAATTACAGTAAAAAAAATCTTACAAAAAATCTTAAACATATAGCCTAAATTAAGATTAAAAGATGTATGCTGAAATAATGTGGCGTCAGCTATGATGACACCTTGAGTTTGAAAAAATCTATTTTAAATTATTGAACTACAGTAAGTGAAATGGAATAACACCTGACAATAACTGAATGACATCATGGGACACTGTTCTGTACTATACAGAAATGCATAATTATGGATATGTCATGTATTCATTGTGATGCATCCTGAACAGGTACACAAAAAGGTAGAAAAATGCAATATCCACATTTGTGTGTTTGGGTATTATTCTACACATCGGCTTTTATTCTAATGAGGTTCCCCCTAAACAAGACCAAATTTCGTTGGTACGGACAGACCAAATCTGAATTAATAATAGATGTCTATGTTTCACAAGTTTGGACTCAGTAGAGCACAACACAGTACCGGGGCAGCAGGTAGCCTGGCGGCTAGGATCGATGGGCCAGTAACTGAAATGTTGCTGGATCGAATCCCAGAGACAAAAATTAACCCCAATTGCTCCAGGGTAGCCGTCAATAATGGATGATCCCCTGGCTGTGACCTCACTCTCTAAGGGTGTCTCAGTTTGCTGTCCAAACTTGTGAAACATAAACTTCTAAATTTCAGCTACTTTTCAATGTCCATGGACGTACGGTGTTGGTTGAGGACGCTGGTTACAGTAAATGGAAACAGATGGGGCTCATGGATAGGTGTCAGTAAAAGGTGACATTACTGGAGAGGAGAGCGAAAGAGAGAGAGTGACAGGGAGAAAGACAGGAGGGGTTGGCCAAAGTTATCACAATTATGAGCTGAACTCAACAGTATGCCAGTGGAAGGGAGGACAGTAGCAGGTGACCCAACTGTGGTTTATGAATTTTAGCCAATTCAATTGCAGTTATTCTGTTACCGACTTTGTAATGAATGACACATTTGAATCACTTAATAAATCATAAACAAAATCATCATAATTGGAAAAAATAACTAATTTGTAGGTTTACCTTTACTTACTTCTGTGAACTTTCATCATCCTCCCTCATGAGGGAGAGAAATGTGAAACTATCTTAAAGATGTGGGGGTTTTGTAAAAGAACGGCAATATTTCCTAAACTTGCAGAAGGAAAATCAATTCACAAAAGTGTTGATATTAGTTGGCAAGGGTCTTAACTGCAACAATATTGTGTGTTGATGTATTTCCAATACCTTTTAAGACTTATTCTGGTAGATGTTTTCTAAGAGCCGTTTTCCATGTTTGACCAGAAATCAAAGCCTTCACTTATTCCTAATTTAAGGATGAAAAATAAATATATATTTTTTAAATGTACATGCCTGAATTACAAACAACAAAAAAAACTCGTTTTTTTTACACCAAATTTGAGGTGCTCCTATGAACTTCACATGTTGGTGCTCATGGATACTTTTAATGGAAATGGCCAACAACAACCCATGTCGGCATACAAGGTAGGCCCACCGCCATAGAAAAGGCTAATGTAATTCACAAAAGACATTTATAGTTGGACGATCTGTAAAAGAGCTTTTTTCTGGAAAAATAAATATTTACTGGTGCCCTGAGAATACACTCCAGTCAGAGGGAACAAAGAGGCCTCTCATCCATCTCCTATTCCATTTGTGTCATCCTGAGAGAATTATGTTGGAGTGAGACCGAGTGTGGAGTGCACGAACATTAAGATCTTTGATCCAGCCAATTGCATGTTACTTAATTAAACATCAAAACTTAGCTACTCCTTAAATGGCATTAGGTAAAAATCTAAACCATCAGCTTCAAAATGTAGCCTATAGCAGTAACAACAAAAAAAGTGGAAAGAGTTTGAGCTATATGGAAAGAGGAAGGAGAATTCAGACTTTAGGCTACTTAACCAAGACAAAAAAAAAATGTAAATACGTGAATACTTAGTTTACCTATATGAAACTGTGCTAAACTGATTGGAGCTCAGTAGAGTAGCTCAGTAGAAAGTCAAGCTCGTGTAGTAATGTATTACATTGCAAAAGAAACTAATTCTGGCTCCTGAGAAACCTCTCATGAGTGGGCTAGCTTAAGGGAATCACCCAGGTCTGGGACTGACTGAGTACAGTATGTTCTCTGCTTTCAATGTGCATGCTTATAAACTTGGGACTTCATGTTTCATCCATACAGTAATCTGAATGGTGGTATGCACAATGACGAAACACGAATACCACAAGTATTTTCATGCACAAATAGAATCAACATTTCCGAGGGCTAACACACAAACTCTGACTCCACCCACAGACATGCAACGCACACACACACTAACAAAAACAGAATTGTTAGGAAAAGATGCTACGGGGAGCAGACAGTCTTACCTTCTCTGTGAGCGGGGTTCATCCTCGACTCGCCTGCTTTCTGAAAACTAATGCTGGCATAGGCGCGCAGGTCCTCTGGGGCACTCCCACCTTGCGTGTCCATGGCTCTGGCCGGGAGGGAACTCCACTCTGGGAGGTTCTGGTCCTGAGCCAGGTCCAGGTCGATGTAGTTCAGCCTGTTCTGGTTCTGTCCGTTAGAGCTGGGCCCCGATGGGCTTTCTCTCCTCCCGTTGGCAGATAATGGCAATTCTCCCGGCTTCAGCCACACATTCTCGAAAGAGGCGGAGCTGTGACGTTTCACTTCCTCCACGGAGGGCGCGGCGGCGCTGACCGGGACTCCTGTGGAGGAGAAGGTCTCTGAGCTGTGCCGGCGCCGGCCCTGCTGGTCGGCACGGATCAATTTAGCTCCCTGGTTCCAGATAAAACTGGAGTTAACCCTGGTGAAAGCACTCAGCTCAGAGAGAGGGCCCATTAGTCCTAAGGGCACGGCACTGGGACCCGCACCAAGCACAGACAGGTCCTGGCTTGGAGGGGACACAGAGAAGGGGATGACATCAATGGTCGACATCGGAGCGTTCAGAATCATGTGCGTGTCAGAGTAGTCCGTCTGTGTGCTGCTGTAGTCCCGTCTACAGAGGTTCTCACAGGGGATTACAGAGGAGGAGGGAGCCACAGGTGCCACTATAGCATAGCAATCTGTGCAGGAGGCTAGGGGTTTGGCTTCCCAGTTGGGAATGCCCCTGCCCTGAGCACCCAGGTGCATGTTCATGTAGTCTGAGGAAATCTCTGCTGGCTTCTCTGGGCCACTCCCTGGGAACACAGGGGAGAAGTGAGTGGCCAAGCCAGCTGAGAAGGCCTTGTCGTTGAACTCTATGTTGACATACTCCCCGGGGCTTTTGGGATCTGTAGGGAAGGGGCACTCATGGGTGCGAGGCAGGGTGCTGGCTTTGTTGCCCTCCAGAGAGAGGCGCGTGGGCCTGGCCAGCCTGCTGTCCACATCAGCTCTCTTGGACTTGACCAGGGGCTGACTACTGTAGCCCTGTCCCATCAGACTGTCGCTGCTCGTGGAGGAGGCTAAAGAGTCCCTGAAGGCCAGGTGTCCAGAGCTGAGCGAAAGGTGCAGGGGGTTCTGGTCCAGCTTCCTGTGGCTGTGTTCAAAACAGCGAGGCAAGGAAAAGTAGGCGTATATGGACTTGGGTGGATCCTCTACCAGGTTGATGTAGCAGTCTGGCGGTGTGCTAGTCATGGAGCAGCTCGCCGGTGACATGTTCATGTAATCCCCATGCGACAACAATTTCTCCTCTGTGCTCTCGACAGACAGTTTAGGGTTGACCCCATTGGTCCAGATTTGACCGTAGTTTGTGGTGTCTGGTGAGCAGCTCCCGCTGGGTGACATCATCATGTACCCATTGGAGTCCATTTTGGGGTGCTGGTGGGAGTTAATCTGCTGTGGCACCGACACACTTTTGGGGCTCATGGGCATGTAGTCGGCACTTTTACCTGTGGCAGGTGCCACACCTGGGGTCATGGGCATGTAGCCATCATCTTTTTGGCTCACCCTGTTGCCCTCTAAGGGGATGTCTATGCCCTCCTCTGGGAATGAGTGTGTGGGCATGAAGGCAGAGTGCCTGTAGCTGGATGCTCGGCTGCATGACGAGTATGCAGGCTGCATTACTGTGTACTCCTCCAGCGATACTGTGGAGGACTGAGAGGGGGCCTTCTGGTGGCACACTGTCAGGGGAGATGTGCTCGAGGAGTGTGTCCGTTTCCTGAAGCACTTCTCCAGCTCAGGCTCGTCCAGGTGGGATGGCGTACCATGGGGGTGGGGGCTGCAGCCACAGTGGCCCCTCAGAAGAGTTGCAGGCTTTGCCATGCAGATGTAGTTGTTGAGTTCTTCCTCCCTGGCGGGCGGTGTGTGACCCAAGGAGTCAGGTGTGACACTGCGGAAGGAGCTCCTGAAGTCACAGGGGCTGGATCCATACTCATCAGAGGAAATGAATCCCCCGTCAATAGGAGAGCCAGATATGGAGGCACTGGAGCGGCAGGGGTAGAGACAGTCTGAAGTGGAGCCGTGCCCGCTCGTACTGCTGGAGGACAGGCTAACTGGGCTGATTGCTGAGGGGGAGCAGCACGAAGAGGGCATGGGGATAGACCTGCTGTGGTTGAGGGGAGGGTGGAGGCGGGAGGCCCCTCTGTGTCTGTGAGATTGTGTCCTGGCAGCACAGGGGCTCCCATCCACTGAGGCAGGTCTGGACATGGTTCCTTCCCCATCACTAGAGGCCCTCATTCTGAATGAATGACTGTGCTTTCCCGGGCCAGCAGGCGAGGTGGCCGTCACACTCTCAGTCCGGGACCTCCTTCCCAGTCCCACTTGGCTAGGTGGCAGGTTGTTGTGGTGATGCCTTCTCAAAGGCACAGAGATTGGGTTGGAGCAGTTTGACGAGGAATGGCTTTTGCTCCGGGGACGAAATTCCTCACTCATCGCTTTCATCGCCTCCAGGATGGTTTCATGCATATTTTGAGCAACAACAGAGTCGTCCACTTGCATCCAAAATTCCCCCGGTCCTGTGACTGCGGATCTTCCCACTTCAATGAAAAAGAAATTCTCTGAATGACCGCATCTCCGTATATTCATTAATTGCAGGACGACCGCCGCTGCGTCCGAGTTCAATTTCACAAAGCTGATGGTTTTATTTGTTAGGCACAATCTGTAAATCCCAATAAAATTTTTGGTGTGTCCCAAGCCCTTTGGTTTCAAAATAACTTGCCAGACTTCTTTAAAGGCAGGTCCTGGCATGGTTTCTTCTCCATAATTCTCCTCTGCCATCCCACTGCCACCAACAGCAGCATCATGAACTTTACCTTTGTTGTGTAGGTCCACTAGCGCTTGGTGCCACCTGTCTTGTTCCTGCTCACTGTCCGCTGCAATAGAGAAATACTCATCCTTGGTGTAAAGAGCCACCAGGTATTTGTTTTTGGAATCTGTCCTTTTATTTATGTTGAAGCAGCTCTCCAGTAGGATTGACCTTTTAGGCAGCCCGGACTTGTGTCTCCATTTTTTTTCATTTTCGTAGTACTCCAACCTGGAGGGTCCTGCAGCACTAGCAGCCCGCAGGACAAAAAACCTCTTGTGCATGCTTTTAGGTTTCCTTAAATAACCCACCTTTCTTACATCTGAAAAACAACCCTGCTCCTCTGTAGTTGGGCTAGCCATTTTGGAATTTTAAATAGTACTTGTATTTAAAAATACAACTGTTCTTATTGAAATAAAAAAGCAAAAAATATGAGGGTATTTAGATCCTAATATAGCCATTGAAAACGAGTTAGTGTGGATATTAATTATGAATATGCTATGGCATACGTCTCAATTAGCTAAACTAACGGCGCTAAACCAATAAATGCTGTCAAACTGTTGGTGCTGCAGTGGAATTTCTAAGCAGTATGCTACATTTTCTCCCTAAGAACGTAAAATAATATACTCTTTATGAATTTGTCCTTTCATTATGATGACAAAAAGTTGCCTACCAAAATATGGGAAAACTCACTTCAGTCCGGAGTTCAAAACAAGCCCCGTCAGCATATGACCCCATTTCGCATGCTCGGTAACCACCAAGGCAGGCTTGTCCCGTCGATAGCCCTGTTTGCAAAAGTGCAACCCATAAAAATAAAACATGTATCAATGCATTCTATTATCTTTTCAAAATATGTTAGAGTCCAATGTGATACGAAGCCGATGAATGTAAAGTTCTCTTCTCCACTTTGTTAATAAATCCAGTAGCTGTAAACCAAAACAAGGCTCCGTGTTTGTGTGAGTACGCTACAATCCCTATCGATTACAGTTTGCGCTCAAGGAGATGCCCACGTGACGATTCGATGCGTGGACAGTTTAAACAAGGGATACCGCCTACCTTGGCACAATTAACCGCGTCAGCCTATCCCTTGCCATAATAGGCTCGCTGTAAGAAACTGATTGGCCAGAGTTTATATCAATCCGTTAGCGTGACGAAATTGTGCTTAAAAAATGCCACAAAATCAAAATTGCCTATATCGTAGAAGTTCATGATTAAAAAAACAACGTATTTATTCAAGGTTAACAGTGTGGTTACGGTTAGGTTTAAAAATGACATTTTAAGAAGATACATTGTAGAAATAGGCGGGGTTTATGACTTTGTGGCTGTTGTAACTAGTGACGACCCTTTGAATGGGAGTAACAGTAGAAATACGCGTTCTTGTACTAGGAAGTTATGGTCTTGGGCTCTAGAACCGTGCTTTCAAAGTCGATATTTTACTGATTTATATAAATGAAGCATGGCTCAGTTGTTTTAGTTTGTTTTTTTTGGTCTTGTATGTCCACCAGCATAGGCCTACATCTGAATGTTTTGTTTCACAACTACTTGGGGAAAGCAAATGTGCCTCGTTCCCGGGAGGGAATGGATTTTTTGAACGGAATAAGGGACAATAATTTGGCAGCATCTTCAAGGACACCCGCTCCCGTCCCGAGACAATCACAATACTTTGTTGTGTGTGCATTATGCCAATCACAATGCCATTTAATATGTGAGCTTGTGTTTATTGCTCAGAAAGTTAATTTGGGATAAACCTAGTCAACTTGTTATATCATAAAGTAGCCCTAGGCATTCTTCACTGTTAGCTGGTTCATAGCTGAGAGTGCCACCTACTGGTTTTGCGTCTAACGAAACCTGTCTGATTTTGGGTAATTTAATTCGGTCCCTAAAGTGAATTCCAATTCAAATTCAGGTTGAAACATGACATATAGCCAAACACTTTATGTACAGGTATATTTAAATTGTTTATTATTAATTCATAGATAGTTTAAGCTAAAAATGTACCCACTCAGCACCAAATGTGACTATGTTTTTCCCAGACAGCACACACATAGGTGGAAATCCCAGGGGACACAGGGTGGACACGACCCCCACATCAAGGGAACAATATGATTTGTCCCCCCCAATATATCACTGTAAACATAACTTTTTAATTTCAATAATGTTAATAATACGCTATGAAAACACTTGTGCTGATTATAGACACTTAATAGCGCGTTTTTAAGTTTCAAAAGATTGCGACCCCCCGCCCTTTGCCTCACAATGGTTTGATCCACTGCCAGTTCCTTATCTGGCAGGTAACAGGGTTGTATCTACTGTCTGAAAGGCACTCAATGCACGTAATTGACGTGAGTTTTTTTATTTATTTTTATTTCACCTTTATTTAACCAGGTAGGCTAGTTGCGAACAAGTTCTCATTTACAACTGCGACCTGGCCAAGATAAAGCATAGCAGTGTGAACAGACAACAACACAGAGTAAACAATACATGGAGTAAACAATAAACAAGTCAATAACACAGTAGAAGAAAAAAAAGAGTCTATATACATTGTGTGCAAAAGGCATGAGGAGGTAGGCGAATAATTACAATTTAGCAGATTAACACTGGAGTGATAAATGATCAGATGGTCATGTGCAGGTAGAGATACTGGTGTGCAAAAGAGCAGAAAAGTAAATAACTAAAAACAGTATGGGGATGAGGTATGTAAATTGGGTGGGTTATTTACCGATGGACTATGTACAGCTGCGGCGATCGGTTAGCTGC
This sequence comes from Oncorhynchus tshawytscha, assembly GCF_018296145.1. NCBI lineage: Eukaryota > Metazoa > Chordata > Actinopteri > Salmoniformes > Salmonidae > Oncorhynchus > Oncorhynchus tshawytscha. The sequence goes on from NC_056445.1 coordinate 1,218,040, forward strand.
TCAGATAGCAGATGTTTGAAGTTGGTAAGGGAGATAAAAGTCTCCAACTTCAACGATTTTTGCAATTCGTTCCAGTCACAGGCAGCAGAGAACTGGAAGGAAAGGCGGCCAAATGAATTGTTGGCTTTAGGGATGATCAGAGAGATACACCTGCTGGAGCGCGTGCTACGGGTGGGTGTTGCCATTGTGACCAGTGAACTGAGATAAGGCAGAGCTTTACCTAGCATGGACTTGTAGATGACCTGGAGCCAGTGGGTCTGGCGACGAATATGTAGCGAGGGCCAGCTGACTAGAGTATACAGGTCGCAGTCGTGGGTGGTATAAGGTGCTTTAGTAACAAAACGGATGGCACTGTGATAAACTGCATCCAGTTTGCTGAGTAGAGTATTGGAAGCTATTTTGTAGACGACATCGCCGAAGTCGAGGATCGGTAGGATAGTCAGTTTTACTAGGGTAAGTTTGGCGGCGTTAGGGAAGGAGGCTTTGTTTCGAAATAGAAAGCTAATTCTAGATTTGATTTTGGATTGGAGATGTTTGATATGAGTCTGGAAGGAGAGTTTACAGTCTAGCCAGACACCTAGGTACTTATAGATGTCCACATATTCTAGGTCGGAACCATCCAGGGTGGTGAGGCTAGTCGGGCGTGCGGGTGCAGGCAGCGAACGGTTGAAAAGCATGCATTTGGTTTTACTAGCGTTTAAGAGCAGGTGGAGGCCACGGAAGGAGTGTTGCATTGCATTGAAGCTCATTTGGAGGTTAGATAGCACAGTGTCCAAGGAAGGGCGAGAAGTATACAGAATGGTGTCGTCTGTGTAGAGGTGGATCAGGGAATCGCCCGCAGCAAGAGCAACATCATTGATATATAGAGAGAAAAGAGTCGGCCCGAGAATTTAACCCTGTGGCACCCCCATAGAGACTGCCAGAGGACTGGACAACATGCCCTCCGATTTGACACACTGTCTGCAAAGTAGTTGGTGAACCAGGCAAGGCAGTCATTATAAAAACCGGGGCTACTGAGTCTGCCGATAAGAATATGGTGATTGACAGAGTCGAAAGTCTTGGCCAGGTCGATGAAGACGGCTGCACAGTACTGTCTTTTGTCGATGGCGGTTATGATATAGTTTAGTACCTTGAGCGTGGCTGAGGTGCACCTGTGACCGGTTCGGAAACCAGATTGCACAGCGGATAAGCTACGGTGGGATTCGAGATGGTCAGTGGTCTGTTTGTTGGCTTGGCTTTCAAAGACCTTAGATAGACAGGGCGGGATGGATATAGGTCTGTAACAGTTTGGGGCCAGGGCGTCTCCCCCTTTGAAGAGGGGGATGACCGCTGCAGCTTTCCAGTCCTTGGGCATCTCAGACGATATGAAAGAGAGGTTGAACAGGCTTGTAATAGGGGTTGCGACAATGGCGGCGGATAGTTTCAGAAATAGAGGGTCCAGATTGTCAAGCCCAGCTGATTTGTGCGGGTCCAGGTTTTGTAGCTCTTTCACAACATCTCCTATCTGAATTTGGGTAAAGGAGAAGCTGGGGACGCTTGGGCAAGTAGCTGCGGGGGGGCAGAGCTGTTGGCCGAGGTTGGAGTAGCCAGGAGGAAGGCATGGCCAGCCGTTGAGAAATGCTTGTTGAAATTTTTGATTATCATGGATTTATCGGTGTTGACCGTGTTACCTAGCCTCAGTGCAGTGGGCAGCTGGGAGTACGTGCTCTTGTTCTCCATGGACTTTACAGTGTCCCAGAACTTTTTTGAGTAATGATGATAATGATTTAAACATTTTAACAAGTTGGGAAAACCATTCAGTTAACTACTGTACCTATCAATTATCCAGTTGTAGAAATGATGGTTCCTCAATATACATTTAACATATTACAACGTGTGTTACAGCACTACTTTTAGTGCCCCCCTCAGGAATTGCTCGAGAACATTTAATGTAATTGTCCACTCCAAAGTTGATATCAGATTTTCGCCCCTGAGCACACATACAGTACCAGTCAAAAGTTTAGACACACCTACTCAGTCAAGGTATTTTCTTTATTTTACTATTTCTACATATTTTTACAAAGAAAGTTTCAAGTCTGAGTTCAAGAACGCAGTTCACAATAAACAAAAAGGATACCAAATGATCAAATCAACACAGGTGTGGACCTTACCGTGAAGTGCTTACTTACAAGCCATGCAGTTCAAGAAATAGAGTTAAGCAAATATTTACTAAATAAAACTAAAGAGGGGAAAAAAAGTAACACAAGGGGGGGTATCACTACAGAGTCAATGTGCGTGGGTGCAGGTTTATCGAGGTAATTTGTGAAGAGACTATGCATATATAATAAACAGCGAGTAGCAGCAGTGTAAAAACAAGGGGGTCAATATAAATAATCCGGGTGGCCATTTGATTAATTGTTCAGCAGTCTTATGGATTGGGGTGGAAGCTGATAAGAACCCTTTTGGTCCTAGACTTGGCGCTCCGATACCGCTTGCCATGCGTGTAACAGTATAACTTTAGACCGTCCCCTCGCCCATACTCGGGCGTGAACCAGGGACCCTCTGCACACGTCAACAGTCACCCTCGAAGCATCGTTATCCATCGCTCCACAAAAGCTGCAGCCCTTGCTGCAAGGGGAACCACTACTCAGAGTCCACTACTCAAGGTCTCAGAGCAAGTGACGTCACCGATTGAAACGCTATTTAGCGCGCACCACCGCTAACTAGCTAGCCGTTTCACATCCGTTACATGCGGTAACAGAGAGAATAATCAGTAAAGGCTCCGGAGGGGATGGCTGCCATTTTATGGACTCTTAACCAACTGTGCTATTTTGTTGTCTGTGCAGCCTCTGGTAAAGACAAGCGGTGGAGGTCTATATATATTTGTAAACAACATCTGGTGCACGATATCTAAGGAAGTCTCAAGGTTTTGCTCGCCTGACGTGCTAAGATGTAGACCACACTATCTATATTATTTGTAACTGTCTATTTACCATCGCAAACATATGCTGGCACTAGGACTGCACTCAATGAGCTGTATGCGGCCATAAGAAAACAGGAAAACGCTCATTCAGAGGCGGCTCTCCTAGTGGCCGGGGACTTTAATGCAGGGAAACTTAAAGCCGTTTTACCAAATTTCTACAAGAATGTTAAATGTGCAACCAACGGGGAAAAAGAAACTCTAGAACACCTTTACTCCACACACAAAGATGCGTACAAAGCTCTCCCTCGCCCACCATTTGGCAAATCTGACCATAATTCTATCCTGATTCCTGCTAACAAGCAAAAACTAAAGCAGGAAGCACCAGTGACTCGGTCAATAAAAAAGTAGTCAGATGAAGCAGATTCTAGGCAACAGACTGGAATATGTTCCGGGATTCTTCCAATGGCATTGAGGAGTACACCACATCAGTCACTGGCTTCATCAATATGTGCATTGATGACGTCGTCCCCACAGTGACTGTACATACATACCCCAACCAGAAGCCATGGATTACAGGCAACATCCCACTGAACTGAAGGCTAGAGCTGCTGCTTTCAAAGAGCGAGACTCTAACCCGAAAGCTTATAAAGGAATGTCGCTATGCCTTAGACGAACCATCAAACAGGAAAAGCGTTAATACAGGACTAAGATTGAATCACACTACACCAGCTCCGACGGATGTGGCAGGGCTTGAAAACTATTACAGACTACAAAGGGAAGCACAGCCGTGAGCTATCCAGTGACACAAGCCTACCAGATGGGCTAAATTACTTCTATGCTAGCTTCGAATCAGTTATTTCGGACAACTGTGTGATCACGCTCTCTGTAGCCGATGTGAGTAAGACCTTTAAACAGGTCAACATTCGGATTACCAGAACTTGTACTCCAAGCATGCGCTGACCAACTGGCAAGTGTCTTCAGTGACATTTTCAAGCACTCCCTGTCTGAGGCTATAATACCAACATGTACATGTGCCCAAGAACACTAAAGTAACCTGCCTAAATGACTACCGACCTGTAGCACTCACGTCTGTAGCCATGAAGTGCTTTGAAAGGCTGGTCATGGCTCACATCAACACCATTATCCCAGAAACCCTAGACCCACTCCAATTTGCATACCGCCCTAACAGATGATGCAATCTCTATTGCCTCCTTTTCTATATGTCAAATAAAATAGTCAGGGTGGAAAGATTTTCTGAATATTGAGGAACCATCATTTATAATGGATGTTTCAAAAACAGACTTGTGTGAGGCGAAGAAAAATGTTGTGTACGTGGTGAGTTAAGACAATCAAAAATAAGACATTGCTAAATGGGCATGTCATGACGTGCCCTGGGGGGAGGATCGTAGCCGCCGCCGCCCCCCCTCTCTCCCTCTCTCTTTCTTTCTCCACAGTTTATGACAGTCGTAAATACTCTGCTTCTAGGTCTGTAGTATTGAGATTGAAATGTGTGAGAGAGACTTGGCCAAACTCCTAATCCCCAAAATGGTAGAATTAAACTATATTTTACATTTGAGAATATTGGAATGGTCCGTGGACACTTAAGGGACAGTCATGACGAGTGTGTTTCATTTGGTGATCTCAAAAAGGACAGGAAACACACAACTGTATCTCTTAAAGTGTACATTTCCCAGCTGTCAGGTTTACATCTAAATATTGTGAAGCATATGAATATTGAATATTTGGCACATTACTGCACACATATTGTTAGGACACATCATCTTTTTACCCTTTGTTTATAACAATTGTGAAGACATTGGCAACTTTGTATTGTAATCAACTTTGTTCTGACGATATCGGCAGTCAGAGTTTTTTTCTTCTTTTAACCTTTATTTAAACAGGGAGTCGCCATTGAGGCCGGGGTTTCTTTTGCAAGGGAGCCCTGCACATACAATTCATAGACAAAATCAGATAGTAAAACCATTTTGTTTTTAAATGCAACACAACAATCAAGAAAAACAGTCACATTCCTCAGAAAATTGTTCCCAAATCAATATTTTATATTCCCCAAGCGGCATCAGAGGGTCCTCGTGTATTTTGCAGTTAGTTCCAGCAGAGGTGCACTAAAAACAGATTTACCTAATTCGGTGGAGACCCAAGGAATCTCCAGTTAACCAACCCTGTGAGATCATTTTTTAAAAATACTTTAACAACGAAATTAGGTAGGTTGGTAGCTTGTGTAGAAGGGCTTTATAAACAAAAATGGAGTAATTAATTGATCTACAGGACCAGCCAACCTTTCCTGATACAGGATACAGTGGTGAGTATTAAAATGGTCACTAGTGATAAAATGAATGACGCTATGGTACACAGCATCCAAAGGTTTAAAACTTTATGACTAGGCCCCTTTCTTCTCCATTTCCGCCTGAATGACGTGCCCAAAGTAAACTGCCTGTTGCTCAGGTCCTGAAGCCAGGATATGCATATAATTGGTACCTTTTGAAAGAAAACACTTTGAAGATTGTTAAATTGTTAAAATGAAGATTGTTAAAAAATTGTTAAAATGTTAAAATATTGTAGGAGAATATAACACAATAGATATGGTAGGAGAAAATCCAAAGCAAAACAAACCAGAATTTTTAAGAGAGAGACCATCCCTTAGAAATGCAAGAAAAATGTCATAGAAAATGAGCTCCCTGGATGCAATTCCTATGGCTTCCACAGGGTGTCAGCAGTCTATGTTCAAGGTTTCAGGCTTGTAACTTCAAAAACGAATAAGACATATCAGTTTTAGTACAGGGACACAGTCTTGTAAATTTGTGTTTGTGCGCGCCATGAAGAAATTACGCACCTGCTAAAAATCGGTTTCCTATTGAACATACTTCTTTCCGTAAGAAATATTATAGTTTGATTACCCTAAAATGTATCCGAGGAGTATATAGAAACATATTTTGACTTGTTGAAGCTAAGTTATGTGGAGGATTTGCGGATTCCTTTCTCTGCATGTTGAATGAGTGGATTACTCAAATCGATGGCACCAACTAAAGAACGATTCTAACAAAACGACACTATGTGTTATAGCTGGGACCCTTTGGATGATAAATCGGAGGAAGATTTTCAAAAAGTTAATATTTAATCGTTATTTGTGAATGTATGAAACCTGTGCCGGTGGAAAAATATTTTGATGTGGGGCGCTGTCCTCAAACAATCGCATGGTGTGTTTTCGCTGTAATAGCTACTGTAAATCAGACAGTGCAGTTAGATTAACAAGAATTCAAGCTTTCAGCTGATATGACACTTATATGTACCTAAATGTTTAATATCCATTAATATGATTATTTATTTTAATTGCACGCCCTCCAGTTTCACCGGAAGTTGTCCCGCTAGCAGGATGCCTATCTCTAAGATATTTGTGGCACCTGCAATCTGGTAAATGGCGTCACCATAATCAAGAAACGGCAGCAAAAATAACTGTACATTCTGCTTCCTTCTATTTAGGGAGAGGCAAGATCTACTTCTAAAATTGAAGCTTTTTAATGAGCTAATTTGGGAATGTCTTTCAAACATTAAGTCTTCGTCAAGGCAAATGCCCAGATATTTGTACACGGGAACCCGATCAATGGGAGAATCATCCAATTAATACATGTAGTCCATCTGAAACATTCTTGCGAGAACAACATGCATTTAGTCTTTAACCTCTTGAGCTTATGGCTGAATACTGCCCCCGTTGGAGGAAGTGCGTGCCCATAGTAAACTGAAAATATTTTTTTCCAAAATTGCTAATATATGCATATAATAATAATTATTGAATAGAAAACACTCTAAAGTTTCTAAAACCGTTTAAATTATGTCTGTATGTAAAGCAGAACTCTCAGGGCAGCCTTTCTCCCAAACTCTCTCTTGTCAAGAGAAAAGTTGGGTCAACTTTGACGCCATCGCCCCCACCCTTCCCAGGCAGCTACCGATCTGGGAACAGTATGTATTTGTTCAGCACGATGTCTGCTTTCAATTGGCACGTTCATTGTTTGAATTTCGAGCTCCCTCATCCTTTGGCGGGCGAAAATGCCCGGGTCACTCTCACATACATGCACTCTATTGCGCGCGGCCGATTTGGGGAACGTTCTTTTCCAATAGACACCAGTTGAAGCCGGTTCGTTTGTTTGCGATTATCATTGTTTTACATGATAAAAACATCATTTTGCTCGATTCTGCACTTAGTTTGACCAGTTTAGTCGACATATAATATGTAATTTTGAAGTTTTGTTGCGCAAGAGTGCGGGACCAGAAGGAGCAGAAGTTATTTTGGGTGCATTTCAGCTGAAGCTGTTAGCATATGCTAATACAAAGACGCACAACTTGAAACCAAACGATGTATTGGGTAAGTATGACTCCTTCTACGTCTTCTGATCGTAGAACATCAAAAGTAAGGGAATATTTATGTGGTTATTTTGGGTTTCTGTGGACTCCAAACGTAGAGGAGACACTGCTAATATCTGAGCGCCGACTCATAGCATAGACGTTATCTGTCGGAGCTATCATAATTTCTCCGGACATTTTGAGTAGCATTTTTTGAAATGTCGTCATTGTAAACAGAGATTTATGGATATTAATGGCATATTATTGAAAAAAAAAATGTACTGTGTAACATGCAATATTACTGTCATCTGATGAAGATTTTCAAAAGGTTAGTGAATTATTTATTTTTTAATCCTACTTTTAAATTTTATATTTTCTGGGACAAAATGGCCGCCGCTTGCCTTTTGTTTCGGTGGTGGTCTAATATAAATGTGTGCTATGTTTTCGCCGTAAAACATTTTAGAAATCTGACTTGCTGGGTAGATGAACAAGGTGTTTATCTTTCATTTGAGCTATTGGACTTGTGTAGGTGTGGAGGTTAAATATTTCTAAGAATATTTTTTCGCATTTTGCGTTATGCTAATGAGCTTGAGCCGTAGTCACGATCCCGGATCCGGGATGGGTAGCAAAACCAAGTAGGGATTTCTGTAAGGTAACAAAGTCCGTTTTCAGCTCCAACATAGCCTGGTCAACAGTTGGGGCAATGGCATTGAACAGACTTGTCTGCATACAGATGAATATTACAAGTTAGACCAATATTATTGATATAAATAGTACAGATAACAGGTCCCAGTACTGACCCCTGCGGTATACATTTTGTAATATCCATTGAGTACTGTCTGACAGATCATTTTAAAATTACTTGTAAGAAGCCTGATCCAGGCCTATTTCAGTCAACCATTGAATACGAATGTCATGGTCAACGGTATCAAAGGTCTTGGAAAGGTCTATAAATAAAGGCAGCACAATGATTTTTATGATCCAAGCAATTTAACAAATCTAAAACAAGCATAGCAGATGAAACTGTTGTGTCCAGGTCTAAAACCAGATCGGTGCACATTAAGAATAGAGTGAGAAGTATTTAGCTGAAAGTTGTTCATGGATTCTAAAAACTTTGGAAAGGCAAGATGATTTGGAAATTGGACGGTAGTTATCTAAGTCAGAAGAATCTCCTACTTTATGTAGGGGGAGTACATGTTCCGCTTTCCAGGTCTTACGGATAACACCAGACAAAAATTGGCATGTTAAAAATATAGGTCAGTGATTCTGCAATAAATTGGGAAGAGAGCTGTGGTAATAAGCGATCAGTGAATCAAGTTTTTTTAACATCAATCTTCAGCAAAGCACTTTAGTACATCATAGACATCAAAGGGTTGAAGTTAAAATAAAGTATGTGAGTCTGTTAGTCCATTATTCTCTATAATCTGTTCTGAGGTGACTAAAGGACTCCCTCTAGTGGGATGAGATTAATTTTCTTTTCAAAACAGGTGGCCAGCTGAAAAAGAAAATTGCTTGTCTCCACCCCCCTACAGGTGTCGTCCATCGTCCCCATTATATTTATACCGGTGTTCTCGGTTTGTCTGTTGCCAGTTCGTCTTGTAAAGCATACCAGTGTGTTTTTCCGTGCTCCTGTTTTTCCTAGTCTTTGTTTTCTAGCCCTCCCGGTTCTGAACTTTTCTGCCTGCCCTGACATCAAGCCTGCCTGCCCCCATGTACCTTTCGGACTCTGACCTGGTCAATTAACTTCTGCCTGTCCCTTGTATACTAATAAATATCAGAGACTCTAACCATCTGCCTCCTGTGTCTGCATCTGGGTCTCATCCTTTGTCGTTAGAGAGATGTTGATTTAGCTTTTTAAACCAGGGATAGACATCTATTTCTCAAATGTAATTTCTCAGACAATTCAAGCATAAACCAAGGATTACGTCGGTCTTCTACCCTTAGTTTATATGTGCCATGTTAATCGGCAGAGTTAACAGGGAAATAAAACAATGAAGGGCCTAATCCAAGTCAGTGATAGTTGACAATCCCCCAGTCAATCAACCCCAGCTCAGACCAAAAATGTGCTCATTAAAATTCCTAAAATGTATCTTTAATAATGCATGAGCGAGATTTAGATAGTTTAACATCTCTTATATAGGCAACGAGACAATGGTCACTGAACTCATTGGCAAATATCCCATTGGCTGTAAACTTGAGGGGGATTTGATATATATTTGAGTAATATCAAATAGAGTAGATTTCAGGGTATTTAAAGTTGGGGTGAGTTGGTTTAGTTATCAGCTGTGTTAGATTTAGCTCAGTACAAATATATTTCAGCCCATCAGAACAAAAATATGAATGCAACATGTAAAGTGACGGTCCCATGAAATAAAACATCCCAGAAATGTTCCATACTGTCATGCATAGGTGTAATAGGTGGCAGGGAAGTCAGGCGCAGGAGAGTCAAATGGAGTGTAAAATGGAGTCTTTTAATAAAGTCCACGGAGTATGCTCCATAACACTAAATGTACATAAAAACACAAACATGGGTACAAGGACCCGACGCGCACCTATACAACAATCACACTACACTGACAATAAAACAATCTCTGACAAAGACATGAGGGGAAACAGAGGGTTAAATACAACAGGTAATGAATGGGATTGAAAACAGGTGTGTGGGAAGACAAGACAATACCAATGGAAAATGAAAAAAGGATCAATGATGGCTAGAAGACCGGTGACGTCGAACGCCGAGCACCGCCCGAACAAGGAGAGGCAACGACTTCGGCAGAAGTCATGACACATACGCACAATGCCTTGTTGCCGCATGATAATGTACGGCCCCATATCATATGGATGTGTACACATTTCCTGGATGCTGAAAATGTCCCAGTTCTTCCATGGCCTGCATACTCAGACATGTCACCCATTGAGCATAATTGGGATGTTCTGGATCGGTGTATTACAGCATGTTCCAGTTCCCACCAATATCGAGCAACTTCGCACAGCCATTGAAGATGAGTGGGACAACAATCCAAAGGCCACAATCAACAGCCTGATCAACTCTACGCGAAGGAGACATGAGGCAAATGGTAGTTCTACCAGATACAGACCAGTTTTCTGATCCACGCCCCTACTTTTTTTTAAGGTATCTGTGACCAGATGCATATCTGTATTCCCAGTCGTGAAATGCATAGATTAGGGTCTAATGTTTTTTTTTTTAAATTGACTGATTTCCTTATATGAACTGTGTAAAATCAGTAAAATCTTTGAAATTGTTGCATGTTGCGTTTCACTTTTTGTTCAGTGTAGATCTCATTTCCATCTTGAAATTCATTGGCACACACCGTTTGTGTCAATATTTTGAAAAACTCCTGTTTGTTAGTTAGATTTGAGAAAGTCAGAGAAATTACATGGAAGCTTTTAACAAGGCACACCTGTTCATTGAAATGCATTCCAGGTGACTACCTCATGAAGCTGGTTGAGAGAATGACAAGAGTGTTCAAGGGTGGCTACTTTTAAGAATCTCAACTATATTTTGATTTGTTTAACACTTTTTTTGGTTACTACATGATTCCATATGTGTTATGTCATATTTTTGAAATCATCACTATTATATACAATTTCAAAAATAGTACAAATAAAGAAAAAACATTGAATGGGAAAGTGTCCAAACCTTTGACTGGCACTGTATATTTTAAGAATATCACTGAATATTTTTGTTTAATTTATAATAAAAATCTTAAAAAGTTTTAGTAATACGCTACAAGATCGAATCCCTGAGCTGACAAGATAAAAATCTGTTGTTCTCCCCCTGAACAAGGCAGTTAACCCACTGTTCCTAAGCCGCCATTGAAAATAAGAATTTGTTCTTAACTGACTTGCTTAGTTAAATAAAGGTAAAACTCATTCAGTTAATTCAAATGAAGTTGTACACAATTATCAGTTTCTATTTTGTTCATGTCACCCATTCATTTACAGCATTCATTCAGGTAGAGACATTCGTGCCTTGGGACCCAAAAGCATAATCATCCCTCTAACTCCCCCTTGCGGTGGTCTGGATCAATGAAGCAGTGACTCGGGGTAAAGTACTAAACCACAAATTACGACGGCATAATCTCAAAACGCTTGTGGAGAGTATTCAGATCCCTTGACTTTTTCCACATTTTGATACGTTACAGCCTTATTCTAAAATGAATTAAAATTCCCCCATCTACACACAATACCCCATAATGACAAAGCAAAAACAAGTTTTTAGAAATGCCTGCAAAAACAAAACTGCTATCACATTTACATAAGAATTTAGAGCCTTTATTCAGTGCTTTGTTGAAGTACCTTCGGCAGCGATTCCAGCCTCGAGTCTTCTTGGGTATGACGCTACAAGCTTGGCACTCCTGTATTTGGGGAGTTTCTTCCATTCTTCTCTGCAGATCATCTCAAGCGATGTAAGGTTGGATGGGGAATGTATGGCAAAGCTATTTTCAGGTCTCTCCAGAGATGTTCGATCGGGTTCAAGTCCGGGCTCTGCCGGGGCCACTCAAAGACATTCAGAGACTTGTCCTGAAGCCACTCCTGCTTTGTCTTGGCTGTGTGCTTAGGGTCATTGTCCTGTTGGTAGGTGACCCGTCGTTCCAATCTGGCCGGGCAGCGAGCTCCAGGAAGAGTCTTCGTGGTTCCAAACTTCTTCCATTGAAGAATGATGAGGGCCACTGTGTTCTTGGGGACCTTCAATGCTGCAGAAATGTTTTGGTACCCTTCCCCAGATCTTTGCCCCAACACAAGCCTGTCTCTGAGCTCTATGGAAAATTCCTTTTACCTCATGGCTTGGTTTTTTGCTCTGACATGCACTGTCAACTGTGAGACCTTATATAGACAGGTGTGTGCCTTTCCAAATCATGTCCAATCAATTGAATTTACCACAGGTGGACTCCAATCAAGTTGTAGAAACATCTCAAAGATGATCAATGCAAACAGGATGCACCTGAGCTCAATTTCAAGTCTCATAGCAAATGGTCTGAATACTTCAAATCAAAAATCAAATCAAACTTTATTTGTCACACACTCCAAATTCAACAGGTGTGTCACTTGCAGTGAAATGCTTACTTACAAGCCCTTAACCGACAGTGCAGTTCAAATATTTACCAAATAAACTAAAGTAAAAAATAATAGAGCACAAATAAAAGTAGCACAATAAAATAACAATAACGAGGCTATATACAGGGGGTACCGGTACCGGGTCAGTGCGAAGGGGTACAGGTTAGTTGAGGTAATATGTACATGTAGGCAGAGGTGACTATGCATAGATAATTAACAGCGAGTAGCAGCAGTGTACAAAAAAAGTGGAGGGATGTGAAACAGTACAGTGGCCATTTGATTAATTGTTCAGTTGTCTTATGACTTGGGGGTAGAAGCTGTTAAGGAGCCTTTGGTCGTAGACTTGGCTCTCCAGTAACGCTTGCCGTGCAAAAAATATGCAAAGTATTCACATTTCCATGAGCATAGTTATCAGCTGTATGTTAGTGGAATTCCTTTGTCTTTCCCTTTCCCTCTCTTTTGAATCTGCCATTTAGTGTAACAAGCCTTCATATCGGCTTAGTCCACTAGGGACTTTTCATTGCATCATGTTAGTAACCAATGTATAATCTATCCTGTGTGTGTGTTTATGCAATTCTGTGTGATTATTTAGTTAGTTAGTCAATAAATAATTAAGCCAATTTGTGTATAGCTGATTCATCATAGAGACTAGGGTTCGTGCAGATTTATAGGATATTATGACGTCCAGAATGAGACTGATAAGGTAAATAAGAATTAATGACTTGATTGTGACAGATGTAAGAGATATTTACATCTTTAGAGTTTAGTCGGGAGATAGTAACTCGTTAAATAACTTTTCCCATTTAATTGCATAATAATTGAACGTGTTATGTAATTATTTTATAAAATAACAGTCAAACACATGAATGATAGTCAAGACACAACATATTGATGCCCCGTGCGAGGAATCTAACTAAGATAGAATGAGGCCTTCATCTTGAATTCAGGTTAAAACATTGAGAAAATATCTCAAAGTGTTTGAATGTAAGACGTTATTAGTAAAACCAGTCCCTTGTTGAAATGGGTTCTCTGTTGTGCTTGAAAGTGTACAAAGTAGGATTAGCGTGCACGAGATGCTAAAGCTAATTTTTTTCTCTCCCTTTGTTCACACGGCAACACCATGTGCCTTTGAAAATGGAAGTTCCACCTTTTTTGGACTCCCGTTTGATTTCAGCTTTCTGCGATCAGTGACCCCTGGGGGAGAATAATCGGCAGTAATTTTATGTTTTAAGAATTATTTCTGTGACACCCAACATTGTCTCACATTTGTAACAAGTGGTTACACTTCTGATATCCTACCAATCTCAACTGATTGGATGTTGTTGTCACATTCAATTAAACTAGGTTGTTCAATTGCCTTCCAACCCTTTTCAGGTTGATCTTTTGAATAATATGCTAAATTGATTGGTTTCTACAAATGAGACAATTTTTCGATATTAACCTAAATACAGCTTTCAGGTTAATTAAAGTTTAATTCCCAAATAGCCTATACAAGTTTGATTTATCATTAAAGTGATTAATCAATTAAATGTGCTTTTGCAAGCTCATTGAGGCCATTTCCCACAGTACTAATCCAGTATTGATGGAAGTCCCACCTTCGGGGGAATCACATGTGGTTTCAGCCCTCAGGGATAAGTGACCCCTGGTGGTAAAGAATCACATTTCTTTTAAATAAAAATGCCATGCTTGTCCACCGTTGTCTCACATTGGTAACAAGTGATTAATCTTCCGAAATCCAGCCAATCTCCTCTGATTGTATATCGTTGTATCATTCAATCAATCAATGAAATGTATTTATATTGCCCTTCTTAGATGAGCTGATGTCACAAAGTGCTGTACAGAAACACAGCCTAAAACCCCAAACAGCAAGCAATGCAGGTGTAGAGGCACGGTGGCTAGGAAAAACTCCTTAGAAAGGCCGGAACCTAGGAAGAAACCTAGAGAGGAACCAGGCTATGAGGGGTGGCCAGTCCTCTTCTGGATGTGCCGGGTGGAGATTATAACAGAACATGGCCAAGATGTTCAAATGTTAATAGATGACCAGCAGGGTCAAATAATAATAATCACAATGGTTGTAGAGCGTGCAACAGGTCAGCACCTCAGGAGTAAATGTTAGTTAGCTTTTCATAGCCGATCATTCAGAGTATATCTACCGCTCCTGCTGTCTCTAGAGAGTTGAGAACAGCAGATCTGAGACAGGTAGCACATCCTGTGAACAGGTCAGGGTTCCATAGCCACAGGCAGAACAGTTGAAACTGGAGCAGCGGCACAGCCAGGTGGACTGGGGACAGAAAGGAGTCATCAGGCCAGGTAGTCCTGAGGCATGGTCCTAGGGCTCAGGTCCTCCGAGAGATAGAGAAAGAAAGAAAGAAAGAAATAGAGAGAGAGAGAGAGAGAGAATTAGAGAGACCATACTTAAATTCACACAGGACACCGGAGAAACAGGAGAAATACTCCAGATATAACAGACTGACCCTAGCCCCCCGACACATAAACTGTTGCAGCATAAATACTGGAGGCTGAGACAGGAGGGGTCTGTAGACACTGTGGCCCCGTCCGACGATACCCCTGGACAGGGGTAAACAGGCAGGATATAATCCCACCCACTTTGCCAAATCACAGCCCCCACACCACTAGAGGGATATTATTCAATTTAACTAAGAAGTTAATTGCCAAACAAATCTTTTCAGGTGATCATTTGGATAATATCCAAATGGATTTCTTTCTGCCTATGTGACAATTTAAACTTGCCTACATTAACCTAGATCCCACAGCATTGCTTTCAGGTTAATTAAAGTTTAATTCCCAAATAGCCTATACAGGTTTCATTTATCATTAACATTGATTCATAATTCACATTTTATTTTGTAAATTCATTCACGTTCAACTCCCACATTACTGATCCATTATTGATGGTCCATTAAAGTCTTTAAATAGATTAAAATCTTCTTTGCAGATTCTACTCACTCAAAACCCAATAATATGCAAGCTACAGTGGTTCCTCCTTTAAAAGGTGTGTCCTACTGCAGCACACCCTGCATGCTGCTGCAGCAATCTGTGGCACGTCATGTCAAACTTCTTATGGCTTGGGGGCGCTATTTTCACGTACCAGATGAAAAGTGTGCCCATGGTAAACTGCCTGCTACTCAGGCCCAGAAGCTTGGATATGCATATAATTGGTAGATTTGGATAGAAAACACTCTAATGTTTCTACAACTGAATAAAGTCTGTGAGTATAACAGAACTGATTTGGCAGGCGAAACCCCAAGCACAATCCATCCAGGGAATAATTATTTTGAGGTCAATCTGTTTTCCATTGGATCTTTATGGCAAGGCCGTTTTAATAGAAATATCCTTGCAGTTCCTATAGCTTCCACTAGATGTCAACCGTCTTTAGAAGTTGGTTGATGTTTTTCTTTAGAGAAATTAAGAAGTAGCCCTGTTCTTTTCCTGTGTCGCTCCAGGTGCACTCTAGTGATTTGGTACACGCGACCTAGAACATGCTTTCTTTGTTTTCGTCCGGTATTGAACGCTGTTTATCCCGTCTTAAATTTGATAGATTATTTACGTAAAAAAATACCTAAAGTTGTATTACGAAAGTTGTTTGAAATGTTTGGACAAAGATTACAGGTAATTTATGAGAGATTTTGTAGTCATGTAGCGTGAGTTGGAACCGGTGTTTTTATGGATCAAACGCGCCAAATAAATTGACATTTTGGATATATAACAACGGAATTAATCGAACAAAAGGACCATTTGTGATATTTATGGGACATATTGGAGTGCCAACAGAAGAAGCTCGTCAAAGGTAAGGCATGATTTATATCTTTATTTCTGAGTTTTGTGTTGCGACTGGCGGGTTGAATTATGATTGTCTGTCTTTGTTTGATGGGGTGCTGTCCACAGATAATAGCCCGGTTTGCTTTCGCCGCAAAGCATTTTTGAGGCTGGATTCACAACAAGTGTAGTTTTAATTATGGTATATTGAATGTGTGATTTCATGAAAGTTACATTTTTATAATAATTTAATTTGTATTTGGCGCTCTGCCATTTCACCGGATGTTGTCAAATCGATCCCGCTAAAGGGATTTGATGCATAAGAATTTAATTCTCAGCCATTTCTTCTGTTTCTTCAAGTTATTGCTAGTTTGACCACCAGAGGGCATCTTTGAGAAGCATTTGATAGTATTCCGTATTGGTATCACCAGAGAATTTAAAACTTTTTTGTAATAACATAGTATATGGGATTGGTTTGATTTGGCTGAATTCATTTGATTAATATTATGGTGTTTCCATTCAGAGAAAAATAGTCAGTTTGTAAATTCAGACCGTTTTGCTCTCAGAGCGCAGTAGGGTTGATGTGAGCATTCTGGCCTTACAATGGCAGTCAAGCACTCAAGCTAACATTGGCTAGCTACCTCCAGACACAAATGAGACCACTCTGACCATTTTACTCGCCCTAACAGAGCTGGTAAGGCAGTTTTTGTGTTAACCAGAGCGTTGGTGACTGTAAATGTGCTGTTGGAAACAATTTAATTACTTTTTTCCCCCAACGTTTACTGACACCGGTCATATTCAACAGGTGTTGAGCGATCGTAAATGAATTTTTCTGCGCTCTGGTACACTCAGACGAAAGTGCTCTGATATCAGTGTAGATAGTAGGCTGGACACATGAAATTTTTAGCAACGTTCTTTTCTGATAAAAAACTAGTTCATTGCATCCGCCGTGAAGCCCAGTTTCATAATATGACCATGTTTCCCAGCTGCTTGTTGTCGATTTGAAGTAATCCTGAAAAAACAAGCCTTATTTTAGTGCACTTTTCACCATGTCAGCTCCTATTAGTTCTATTGAGCACCAACTCGCCTTCCGAACGTTCTATTCCCGGCTTAATTGTTCAAGGACACAATGTCCGCTTCACTATTGTTGGCAATGAGACCTGCTCACGTTTTTTTATATTTATTTTTAATATTTAAAAACAAATTGTAAACAACAAAAATAATATTGGAACTCTGCGGTCTTCCCATTGTTTCCTATGGGGGAATTATAGGCATGTCTGTCTGTCTATTTCACCAAATATCTCGCAAATATCTCGCAATGTGTACAGTATATTATAGATTTTTTTCAAGTCAGGTGTAATCGGTGTGAAATGGCTAGCTAGTTAGCGGGGTGCGCGCTAATTGCGTTTCATTCGGTGACGTCACTCGCTCTGAGACCTTGAAGTAGTTGTTCCCCTTGCTTTGCAAGGGCCGTGGCTTTTGTGGAGCGATGGGTAACGATGCTTCAAGGCTGGCTGTTGTTCCCTGGTTTGAGCTCAGGTAGGGGCGAGGAGAGGGAGAGAAGCAAAACTGCTAAACAGGCACCATTTTAATCAGGAGAATCTCCTCTTTGTTATTATGTAAGTCTGGGCAGCGAGGTCATTTGTCATTGATCGCTAGTTTTTATTTTTTCCTACTTTTTCATTACGCAGACATAAGCACAGTTGACACCATTGAGGTGTGGATGTTTACTCTCTACACAATATTGTTTTTCCCAGTTTCACCCGATGAACAGATTGTAGTGGTAAAATTAAAAGGGATACATTTTTTTTATGGAATTCTAAGCATCACTCCAGTCAAAACAGGCTCTGCAAACTTTTGATTCCATCAACTTGCTATGGGCTCACGCTAGTGTTCCAGTTTAGGCAACGTTCTCAAGCCATTTTTCAGCTTTGGGTGAAATTTGACGTATTCTTATTGTCCAGCCTATAGATAGCCAGAGCGAATTTACGAAAGCACCCGAATGTCCATTGAGAAAGCACAACGACTATACCATTTAGCTAAGCTAAGAATGACGAGAATAATCAAGTCAATAAACGTTGGTTAGTTAGATAGCCTATAGTTAATGTACTGGAAAGTTTGATGTATAACTATTAACTACCTAACATACCGGTACATACTGCTGTAAGGATATGCTATGTGGTTCATAAGGACAGCATAGCTAACAAATTGTCAGCCAACATAACGTGTAAGGTAACTTATTTGAAAAGTCATTACTTTATTACATTGAGTAGCAAGCTACCCCTTGGTCGTTAGGGCAAATCTAGTCTGTGATAGGAGGAAGGGTTTTCACACCTAGCACGGCTATTAGACTATTCTTTAATAAAGGTTGAATAGTCTATTGTTCAGCTATTAGCCCTCCTCATCATTTTGCTCCTGAGTGGCTCGCTTGTGGGCGTGCTGGAAGGATGTGGCAGCATCTTCGGTTGTGCGTCAAGAATTCTGCATACAGTAGCACGTTTGTATGAAGGTGTGGTTATTCACAGGCAAATAGCAATACGATATGGAGGTACATTTGTGTCTTTTTGTCGAGAGGAAAACCTTAATTGTCAATAAAAAATAATTGTTCTGAAAGCAACTTTTTTCCAACACAAAGGAAGTCAAAGCGGACACCTACGAACATGGCATCTCAGGTAAGCAGCACTGGGCTGTATTTACGTATCCTAAAAATGACATCTGCTGCTTTAGATTGAACTGTCATATCTCAGTTATTGTTTTCATATCTATAAAAAATAAGCTGTTTTCTTTACTTTCAGAAAGCGAGCTGACTAAGGGGTCGAAAATGTAGATATTGCCAGTTGTTCACTGTCCGAGGAACAGGCCATGGAAGCTTTATTGCTGGCAAAAGTGTCCATAACCAGAGGTAATTAAACTGTTCTGTGTTCTTTTTCTCCATCTATGCCTGTCTTGTTTTACATGGAACCTGTCTCACATGCATTCATTAAAAACCCTTAAGATGTCAGCTGCTAATTTTCAGATTTACACCACCTGAACACAGCCATTTTCACTGGACTATCCGTTGCTGCCAAGTCATGATTTCCCTGGGGGTTAGCCTTGCAATATCCAAGTGGGGAGACACATAGCCCTCTATATTTAAGTGTTTCAGGTACACTCCGATAGGTGTCTGCGTCACATACAGTATCTTCTATTGACATTATCTTCTATTGTTTGTCCTCATGTGTCTGTTTTTCAGCATAAAGTACTCTGTAGCCACTTATTGTGGACACCAGGTGAGACCACACTCACAAAATAACAGTCTCTCTTCTCCACTTCATCCCTCTCCCCCTTCTCCCTAAATCCTCTAGGTTATATCAGCTGTTTTGGTGAACCACTCCCACATCTGAACTGGCTGACACAGAGGGCACAGCATGATCATAGGTGAGATGTCACTTGGTCGGGTCAACAGGAAGTATTATTAAAGAGATGCTTTACATTGAAATACAGACAGAGATGTAGTAGTCCCAGAGTTAATGATCCAAGGTCAGTTTTGCATCCTGATTTAAGACGACTGACTGTGTTGGAATAAAAAACCAAGGCTTAATCATGCTCTCTCATCTGCAGGTATGTTTTGATGTGAAAGAGGAAGCCAGACCCATCATCACCACTTCACCCGCTCTTAAGATAACCTTCGGGCCAACTGGGGGCCCAAGGCTGGTTAGGAGACACAGCAATTGTGATTAACTGAGAGAATATTAGGGTAGCACTGTAATTCATGAATTATATGCTCTCTGTCGCTGTTATTACCTCTTTCCCTTTCTGTCTTCTACAACTCTCTCCCCACCTCGTCTTTCTTCCTCGTTTTATACATCTTCTTAGGACTAGGCCTCTTTTTTCTCCATTTCCGCCTGAGTGACGTGCCCAAAGTAAACTGCCTGTTGCTGAGGCCCTGATGCCAGGATTTGCATATAATTGGTATCATTGGAAAGAAAACACTTTGAAGTGTGTAGAAATGTTAAAATAATGTAGGATAATATAACACAATAGATATGGTAGGAGTAAATCCAAAGAAAAACCAACCAGCATTTTTTTTGAGAAATGCAAGAGAAAGGTCATATTGTAAATTAGCTCCCTGTATGCAATTCCTATGGCTTCCACAGCGTGTCCACAGGCTATGTTCAAGGTTTCAGTTTTGTAACTTGAATAAGAAATATCAGTTTTAGTAGAAGGACACAGTCTTGAAAATCCGTGTTTGCGCGCGCAATGAAGAAATTACACACCTGCTAAAATCAGTTTCCTATTGAACATACTTCTTTTTGAAATAGATATAATTTGATTAGATTTTAGGGTATCTGAGGAGTATACAGAAATGTATTTCGACTTTTTGAAACAAAGTTTAGGGGTAGACTTTCGGATTCCTTTCTCTGCAAATTGAACAAGTGGATTACTCAAATCAATGGCGCCAACTAAGACATTTCGGGATATAAAGAAGGATTTTATCTAACAAAACAACACTACATGTTATAGCTGGGACCCTTTGGATGACAAATCAGAGGAAGATTTTCAAAAAGTAAGTGAATATTTAATCTTTATATGTGAATGTATGAAACCAAAAAACAATCGCATGGCATGTTTTCGCTGTAATAGCTACTGTAAATTGGAAAGTTAGATTAACAAGAGTTCAAGCTTTCAGCCGATGTAAGACACTTATATGTACCTAAATATTTAAAATCCATAATATTTATTAGAATTTATTTGAATTGCGCACCTTACAGTTTCACCAGAAGTTGTAATGCATACCATATGTGCATTGAAGTACAAATTCAACTTGTATTCTTAATATTACAATTATCATATATTACAATTATTATGTATTTATAACACCTGGATAATTAACTTATTTCAATAAAGCGTTTCACATTCTCCACTGTTTGAAATTAAGTATCTCATTGAAATACTATCCTGTATTTCAAATCCATTCTCTTAACACTAGCTAGCTGGCTAATGTTAGCTAGTCAGATGACTTGCTAAATAGCGATTTTCGTAAATTAACTTTATGACAAAAAAATATGCACTAACGTTTGCCTGTACATTAAGTAACATATTCCTCTCAATTGTACCTTTTTTGCTTGACTCATTATGACATTATAACAACTTAAATCTGGTTCCACCATAATGTTTTGTCAGCCATATTTGTTGAAGAATGCCACAAAGGCAAGGGTGGCTCACTTCAAATTCGTCATTGGAACCACTCGATATAATTTGTCACATAAAAACCTTGGGACCCAAATGCATAATGAGTGCTCTAACTCCACCTTGCAGTGGTCTGGAGCAATGGAGCCGTGACGCTGGTTACCTCTAAGTCCCGCAGTGTAAGCTTGCAATTTTTCAAAGGAGGAACCACCTTAATAAGTAACCCAAAAAATTCCCAGGACATAAGCATGTCTGATATGGGCAGAAAGCTTAAATTCTTGTTAATATAACTGCACTGTCCAATTTACAGTAGTTATTGCATTGAAAGAATACCATGCTATTGTTTGAGGAGAGTTTACAATTATGCACTGCAAACCAATTAATAAACCAATTAGGCACATTTGGGAAGTCTTGATACAACATTTTGAACAGATATGCAATAGTTCAATGGATCCATCTAAAACTCTGCACATACACTGCTGCCATCTAGTGGCCAACATCTAAATTGCGCATGGGCTGTAATAATACATTATGGCCTTTCTCTTGCATTTCAAAGATCATGGTACAAAAGAAGAATTTTTTTTTCTTTGTATTATCTTTTACCAGATCTAATTTGTTATATTCTCCTACATTAATTTCATATTTTGACAAACTTCAAAGTGTTTCCTTTCAAATAGTATCAAGAATAAGCATATCCTTGCTTCAGGTCCTGAGCTAAGGGCAGTTAGATTAAGGTGAAAATTGAAAAAAGGTTTGGATCCTTAAGAGGTGCCTTTGAACAGGGTATGGTAGTAGGCAAGGTTGGGGAGTAACGGATTACAAAAAAAACGGTAACTGCAATCCGTTACATTACCTGCAAAAATATTGTAATCAGATTACCGATACTTTTGAAATGATTTTGAAATGATACTAGATGATTATTTCGAGGATTACTTTTAAATTCAGAAAGGATGTTTGCGGAAAAAATCTTTGACACTTCTCTGTTTTCTCAATGACATTCAAATCTGCATTGAAAAAAGGCGCAAGTTTACCCCACTAAGCTGTGCTTCCCTTTGTAGTCTGTAATGGTTTGCGAGTTAGAGTTAGGGGTTAGAGTCCCGATCATCTCCTTTGTTTTGTTGACATCGAGTGTAGGGTTATTTTCCTGACACCACACTCCAAGGACTCTCACCTCCTCCCTGTAGGCCGTCTCGTCGTTGTTGGTAATCAAGCCTACCACTGTAGTGTCGTCTGCAAAGTTGATGATTGTGTTACATGGCCACGCAGTCATGGGTGAACAGGGAGTACAGGAGAGGGCTGAGAACGCACCCTTGTGGGGCCCCAATGTTGAGGATCAGCGGGGTGGAGATGTTGTTACCTACCCTCACCACCTGGGGGCGGCCCGTCAGGAAGTCCAGGACCCAGTTGCACAGGGTGGGGTGAATGACAAGTTTGGAGGGCACTATGGTGTCAACTTCTTGATGCAACCCATCCCTTTAGCGGGATAATTGTCATCATTGTCATCAACAACCACTGAATTGGATAGCGCCAAATTCAAATAATATTACTTAAAATATTTATATTCTTGAAATCACAAGTGCATTATAGCAAAACACAGCTTAGCATTTTATTAATCCTCCTGTCATGTCAGATTTTGAAAATATGCTTTACAGTGAAAGCAATCCAAGCGTTTGTGTAAGTTTATCGATCGCTCGACAAAACATTATAAACACCTAGCATCAAAGTAGCTTGGTCACGAAAATCAGAAAAGCAATCAAATTAATCGTTTACCTTTGATGATCTTCGGATGTTTTCACTCACGAGACTCCCAGTTACACAATGAATGTTCCTTTTGTTCCATAAAGATTATTTTTATATCCAAAATACCTCTGTTTGTTTGGCGAGTTATGTTCAGAAATCCAAAGGAAAGAGCGGTCACGACAACGCAGACAAATTCCAAATAGTTTCGTGATGTCCACAGAAACATGTCAAACGTTTTTATAATCAATCCTCAGGTTGTTTTTAAAATATATAATCGATAATATATCAACCGCAACTGTCTTTTTCAGTAGGAGAGGGAACGGCAATGGCTGCCCAAGCTCTGTTGCGCATACAAAACGCTGCTGGCACCCAGCAATACAATGACACAATGTTATCTTTCTCGCTCATTTTTCAAAATAAAAGCCTGAAACTAATGTCTAAAGACTGTTGACACCTTGAAGATAGGAAAAGATAGGAAAAGGAATCTAGTTGATATCCCTTTAAATGGAGCAAAGGCAGGCTATGGAACATGGAGTTTTCAAAATAGAAGCCACTTCCTTGTTTGATTTTCCTCAGGTTTTCACCTGCAATATCAGTTCTGTTATACTCACAGACAATATTTTGACAGTTTTGGAAACTTTAGAGTGTTTTCTATCCTAATCTGTCAATTGTATGCATATTCTGGCATATGGGCCTGAGAAATAGGCCGTTTACATTGGGAATGTTATTTTTCCAAACATAAAAAAATAGTGCCCCCTAGCTGAAAGAGGTCAAATGCGGAGCTGTAGTCGATGAACAGCATTCTTACATAGGTATTCCTCTTGTCCAGATGGGTTAGGGCAGTGTGCAGTGTGATTGCGATTGCGTCGTCTGTGGACCTATTGGGGTGGTAAGGAAATTGGAGTGGGTCTAGGGTGTCAGGTAGGGTGGAGGTGATATGGTACTTGACTAGTCTCTCAAAGCACTTCATGATGACGGAAGTGAGTGCTACGGGGCGATAGTAATTTAGCTCAGTTACCTTCACTTTCTTGGGAACAAGAACAATGGTGGCCCTCTTGAATCATGTGGGAACAGCAGACTGGGATAAGGATTGATTGAATATGTCCGTAAACACACCAGCTAGCTGGTCTGCGCATGCTCTGAGGACACGGCTGGGGATGCCTTCTGGGCCGGCAGCCTTGCGAGGGTTAACACGTTTAAATGTTTTACTCACGTTGGTTGCAGTGAAGGAGAGCCCACAGGTTTTGTTAGCGGGGTATGTCAGTGGCACTGTTTTGTCCTCAAAGCGAGCAAAGAAGTTGTTTAGCTTGTCTAGGAGCAAGACATTGTGGTCCGCGACGAGGCTGGTTTTCCTTTTGTAGTCCATGATTGACTGTAGACCCTGCCACATACCTCTCGTGTCTGAGCCGTTGAATTGCGACTCTACTTTGTCTCTATACTGACGCTCAGCTTGTTTGATTGCCTTGCGGAGGGAAAAGCTACACTGTTTGTATTCGAACATGTTTCCTGTCACTTTGTCCTGATTAAAAGCAGTAGTTCACACTTTCAGGACAGGTGTGGGCTCTCAGAGTGATTTGTGCGCAAAAGGCAATTGTTTCTCTCTTTCCTACTAAGAAGCCACCTGTCCCGGTTGATATATTATCAAATAGATATTTGAAAAACACCTTGAGGATTGATTATAAAAAACGTTTGCCATGTTTCTGTCGATATTATGGATCAAATTTGGAATATTTTTTGGTGTTGTCGTGGATTTCTCAACCAAACGTGAAGTACAAACGGAGGTGTTTCGGCTATAAAAATAATCTTCATGGGACAATATGAACATTTGCTGTCTAACTGGGAGTCTCGTGAGTGAAAACATCCGAAGCTCATCAAAGGTAAACAATTTAATTTGATTGCTTTTCAGATTTTCGTGACCAAGCTGCCTGCTGCTAGCTAGGCATAATGCTATGCTAGGCTATCGATAAATTTACACAAATGCTTGTCTTGCTTTGGCTGTAAAGCATAATTTCTAAATCTGAGATGACAGGGTGATTAACAAGGCTGAGCTGTGTTTCAATATATTTCACTTGTGATTTCATGAATATGAATATTTTCGAATAATATTTTGTTGTCCGTTGCGTTATGCTAATTAGTGTCAGTTGATGACAATTCTCCCGGATCCAGGAGAGGGAGTTCCAAGAGGTTAATAGACGCTGTGGGTACAACATGCTATTCAATTTAGGGAGCCTTGTTTTCAGATTAGCCATGTTAAAATCCCCAGCTACAATAAATGCAGCCTCAGGATATGTGGTTTCCAGTTTACATAGAGTCAAATGAAGTTCTTTCAGGGCCGTTGATGAGTCTGCTTGGGGGGGCTATACACGACTGTGATTATGATCGAAGAGAATTCTCTTGGTAGATAATGCGGTCGGCATTCATTTGATTGTAAGGAATTCTAGGTCAGGTGAACAAAAGGACTTGAGTTCCTGTATGTTGTTATGATCACACCACGTCTCGTTAGTCTTAAGGCATACACCCCCGCCCTTCTTCTTACCAGAGAGATGTTTATTTCTGTCGGAACGATGCGTGAAGAAGCCAGGTGGCTGTACCGACTCTGATGACTTATCCCGAGTGAGCCATGTTTCTGTGAAACAAAGAACATTACAATCTCTGATGTCTCTCTGGAAGGCAACCCTTGCTCGGATTTTGTCTACAGTGTTGTCAAGAGACTGGACATTGGCAAATAGTATGCTCGGGAGTGGTGCACGATGTGCCCGTCTACGGAGCCTGCCCGCTCCGTCTGCCCCGCCGTTGTTTTAGGTGGCCGGCTGGGATCCGATCCATTGTCCTGGGTGGTGGATCAAACAGAGGATCCGCATCGGGAAAGTCGTATTCTTGGAACCGTACAGTTGAACCGAGTGAAAGCAGGGTCCATCAAGCTTGTCTGGACTTGAGACGCTTGGCAGTGCAGAGGTATTCCAGGTTCTTGTGATCCGTCCACACAATGAATGGATGTTCCGTCACCTCTAACAAGTGCCTCCACTCCTCCAACGCCATCTTCACCAAGTGTAGTTCTTGATTTCCCACATCGTAATTCCTCTTAAGCGTTAATACGATGGGAGAAGGCGCAGGGTTGCAGCTTTAGGTCCAGGGTAGAACCCTTGAACAGGACAGCCCCGACTCCGACATACGAAACGTCAACCTCCACCACAAACTGACGGGACGGGCCCGGATGGATTCATATGGGAGCCGTGGTGAAGCAGTGCTTAAGGTTCAGGAACACCCAGTCAGTAGCTGGGGACCACGTGAACAGGATCTTGGGAGAGGTGAGTGCTGAAAGGGGAGAAGCCAGGGTGCTGTAACCCCAGATAAAACGGCTATAGAAATGGGCAAATCCCAGGAAGAGTTTCAAGCTGCACCCTGGACATGGGTTGGGGCCAATCCACCACCGCTCTCACCTTTCTGGGATCCATCTGCCCATTACCAGCAGTGATGATGCATCCAAGGAAGGAGATGGTGGAGCGATGGAATTCGCATTTTCTGCTTTCGCTAAAAGCTGGTTCTCCAGCTGGAGGACTTGTCGGACGTGGAGAACATGTTCTTGAGTTGTGCGGGAAAAGATGAGGATGTTGTCGAGGTAGACAAACACGAACCAGTACAACATGTAGTGGAGAACGGCATTAATCAGGGCCTGGAACAAAGCAGGAGCGTTGGTCAGGCCTAATGTTATCACCAGGTATTCATAGTGTCCGCTAGCCATGTTGAAGGTGACTAGTCTTCCACTCGTCAGCTTCACGTATCCACACCAGATAGTAGGCGTTCCGCAGGTCCAACTTAGAGAAAATGGTGGCTCATTGGAGCAACTCGAAAGACGAGGTGATGAGTGGTAGCCGGTAGCGGACCTTAGCCATGATGTTATTGAGACACCGATAGTCGATGCACGGGCACAGGGTTTTGGCCCTCTTCTCCACAAAGACGAACCCTGCCCC
Source organism: Oncorhynchus tshawytscha (assembly GCF_018296145.1). Lineage (NCBI taxonomy): Eukaryota > Metazoa > Chordata > Actinopteri > Salmoniformes > Salmonidae > Oncorhynchus > Oncorhynchus tshawytscha. The sequence goes on from NC_056445.1 coordinate 1,245,034, forward strand.
GGCAGGGGAGGCAGAAGGACAGATACACCCTTTAGCCAGGGAGTCCTCGATTTACGTTTCCATTGCCCTGGTCTCCGGCAGTGAATACAGCTGTCCCCGGGGTGGTGTAGTGCCCGGGAGAATGTTGATCATGCAGTCATAAGGTTGATGCAGAGGAATCGAAGTAGCCTGGGCCTTGCTGAAAACCTCACGGAGGTCCTGGTACTCCGCGGGAAAGGCGGTGAGGTCTGAGGCTTCTTCCGAGCCTACAGGAAGACGTCGCGGGGCAGTGTGTGCTGACTTCAGGCAATGAGCTTGGCAGAACCACTCCAGCCGATGATAGCACCAGCAGTCGATGAAGGGATTGCGACGCTGGAGCCTTGAAAACCCTAATACCACAGGTACCTGAGGAGACTTGAAGAGCATGAACTGTATTGTCTAATTGTGGTTCCCTGACACTCGCAGGTTCATAGGAGTGGTATTGTGGGTGACTCTGCCTATAGTGGGCCTATAGAGGGTGACTCTGCCTATAGAGCGCCCATCCAAGAAGTAGCTCTGGTCAAAACGAGGGTCACTTCATCTGTACTGTTTGTTAGAGGCGGTTGACCAGAAAGCTAGCATCAGTTTGTTTTCTTCCTGTATTGAACACAGATCATCCCGTCTTCAATTTGATTGATTATTTACTTTAAAAAATACCTAAAGTTGTATTACAAAAGTAGTTTGAAATGTTTTGGCAAAGTTTATCAAACATGCCAAATAAATTGACATTTTGGATATATATGGACGGAATTAATCGAACAAAAGGACCATTTGTGATGTTTATGGGACATATTGGAGTGCCAACAGAAGAAGCTCGGCAAAGGTAAGGCATGATTTATATTTTTATTTCTGTGTTTTGTGTCGCGCCTGCAGGTTAAGCTGGAGTAACTTCCGTGCAGCCTCTCTCCCAGGTAATAGAGAATCGAAAACCTTTTTCACCTATGCCATGAACTCCTCCAGACTGAAGCACAAGGCAGATTGTTGTTCCCACATTGCCCTAGCCCAGGTGAGGGCCCTCCCGGACATCAGCGTTATGAGGTATGCTATTTTCGAGCGGTCCGAGGGAAAGGACGATGGATGCAGCTCGAATATGAGAGAAAACAGGGAGAGAAATATGGGACAGGTTCCTGACTCTCCAGCGAAGCGTTCCGGAGAAGGTAAGCAGGGTTCTCTGCAAGCCGGGGTAACCTAGGGAGACTGACAGCGGAGTTACTTAGGGGCTGTGCGGTTACTGTCTTGGCTGGCTGCCTAACAGACTATTTGCAAAATTGCTCCAGCAATGTATTCAATGCACGGTCATGGTGTTTGCCAAGGTCTGGAATACTTCCATAAACCTTCAAAGTTACTCATCGTGAAGAAGAGATGACGTTGCGGAGCTGGTCCGAGTCTGCTGGGTCAGTCATGGCCAGTTCGTACTATCAGAATAAGTTGCAGATGCAGACTGTTCGAATCACAGCAGTTTATTTACAATCCAAGGGGCAGGCTAACAACAGGTCAAGGGCAGGCAGAAATTGGTAATCCAGGTCAGTGTCAAAAGGTACAGAATGGTAGACAGGCTCAGGGCAGGCAGAATGAACAAAACCGGAAGAACTAGAAAACAGGGACTAAAGAGAACAGGAGTACGGAAAAACATGCTGGTAGGCTCAACGAGACAAGACGAACTGGCAACAGACAAAGATAAAAAAACAGATCACAGTCCAGGAGGTACAGTGTGCCAGACAGGCTTGAGGTCAGGGCAGGCAGACTGGAAAGGCAGGCGGGTACAGAGTCCAGAAAAACAGGCAAGGGTGGACTAGCAAAAGCAGGAGCACGGGAAAAACACGCTGATTGACTTGAAACACACAAGACGAACTGGCACAGAGAGGCAGGAAACACAGGGATGAATACACTGGGGAAAATAAGCGACACCTGGAGGGGGTGGAGACAATCACAAGGACATGTGAAACAGATTAGAGTGTGGCAGTACCCCCCCCCCCCCTCCCTAGGGGCGCCACCTGGCGTCCTACCTGGGCACATACCTGGCTGACTGGGGTGTCGGGGGTGAAAATCGACGATTAGGGCCAGGTCCAGGACGCCTTTAGCAGAAACCCAGTACCTCTCCTCCGGGCCATAACCCTCCCAGTCAACCAGGTACTGGAAACCCCTGCCCTGTGGTTGAACCCGCAGGAGGCGTCTCACCGTATATGCTGGCTGGCCATCGATGATCCGGGGGGAGGGATGGGCCTAGAAACAGAAGAAAGAGGACTGTGAGACAAGAACTTAATCCTGGACACATGAAAAGTGGGGTAAACACGGATGGTACGGGGCAACAACAGATGGACAGCAGTGGGACTAATGGCTCTAGAAATGGGGAAAGGACCAATGAAACGGGGGGAAAGTTTACGGGATTCTACCCGGAAGGGTAGGTCCTGAGTGGACAACCATACTATCTGCCCGACCTGACAGCGAGGAGCCAGAGTCCGGTGGCGATCCGCTTGTCGATGATACCTGGAGGTGGTCTTGAGAAGAACCGCCCGAGCTCTTCTCCAGGTACGCTGACAGCGGCTGACAAACATCTGAGCTAAAGATATGTTGACCTCCACTTCCTGCTCTGGGAAGAGTGGGGGTTAATACCCCATGGAGCATTTGAAGGGGGATGGTCCAGTAGCCAAGCAGGGGAGAGTGTTCCTGGCATATTCCACCCAGACCAGTTGCTGACCTCAGGTGGTGGGGTTACTGGCAACAAGACACCAGAGTGCCGTCTCCATATCTTGATTGACTCACTCCGACTGGCCGTTAGATTGGGGATGAAACCCAGAGGACAGAATGGCTGACGACCCGATAAGAGTGCAGAACGTCTTCCAGAATTGGGACGAGAACTGAGGACCCTGGTCCGAGACAATGTGAATTGGGAGTCCATGGGAGTCCCCCTCAGGGTCCGACTGGGAACATTGGTGCCTTGCGAACCAGAGCCTCAATTCCCAAAATGACAGAAGCTGCCAAACAAGGGGCAGGGAACCAGGGAGGATGGTCTCAGACTCAGAGGGAGTGGCAGTGGAACTGTACAGATGGGATAGAGCGTCTGGCTTCATGTTCTTTGACCCTGGTCGGTAGGAGATGGTGAAATTTAACCTGGTAAATAACAGAGCCCAACGAGCTTGGGTTAAGACGCTTGGCAGTACGGAGGTATTCAAAATGTTCATGATTCATCGATACCAGGAATGGTTGTTCCGCCCCTTCCAGCCAGTGTCGCCACTCCTCCAGAGTTATCTTCACAGCTAGGAGTTCCCAGTTCCCAACATCATAGTTCCTCTATGCAGAGTTGAGATGATGGGACATGAAGGCACAGGGATGAAGTTTTTGGTCTGGACGGATCGCTGGGAAAGAACAGCCCCTACTCCCATGTTGGAAGCATCAACCTCCACCACAAACTGACGAGTTGGGTATGAATGGATGAGGATAGGAGCAGTAGTGAATCGCTGCTTAAGATCCCCAAAAGCCTTGTCCAGCGGCTGGAGACCATGTGAACAATACCTTGGGAGAGGTGAGTGCAGAGAGCAGAGACACCAGGTTTCTGTAACCCCGAATTAAACGGTGGTAGAAATGGGCAAAAACCCAGAAACCGTTGGAACTGCACCCTGGACTTGGGCTGGGGCCAATCCAGCACCGCTCTCACCTTCTCCGGATCCATCTGTACATTCCCCTCAGCAATAATGTATCCTAGAAAGGAGATAGTGGAGCGGTGGAATTCACATTTCTCAGCCTTTACAAACAACTGATTCTCCAAGAGGCACTGAAGAACCTGTCGAACATGGAAAATGTCTTCCTGGGCAGAATGAGAGAAAACCAGGATGTCGTCGAAGTAGACAAAAACAAAACGATTCAACATGTCCGTAGCACATCGTTGATCAGAGCCTGGAAAACGGCAGGCGCGTTGGTGAGTCCAAACAGCATAACCAGGTACTTATAATGCCCACTGGCAGTGTTTAAAGCTGTCTTCCACTCTTCTCCTTCGCGTATCTGCACAAGATGGTAGGCATTCCGAAGGTTCAGTTTGGTGAAGATAGTACCCCCTGGAGAGGTTTGAAAGCTGAGGATAGGAGTAGTAGAGGGTAACGATTTATAGAGGGTACCAAACGGCATAACCAGGTACTCATAATGTCCACTGGCAGTATTGAAAGCTGTCTTCCACTCGTCTGAGGACAGGAGTGGTAGAGGGTGCCGATTTTTAATCGTAGTATCATTGAGACCCCGGTAATCAATACATGGACGCAGGGTCTTGCGCCAGCAGGAGAGGCAGAAGGGCAAATGCTCCTAACAGCCAGTGAGTCCTCAATTTACTCCTCCATGGCCATGGTCTCAGGTCCGGACAGGGAATATAGCCGACCTCGAGGCGGTGTGGTGCCCGGGAGGAGGTCAATAGCACAATTGTAGGGATGATGTGTAGGAAGGGAGGTAGCCTGGGCCTTGCTGAAAACCTCCAAGAGGTCCTGATACAATCACAACGGCAGGTGATGCAGATCAGGGCGTGACACACAAGACAGGTGAAATAGATCAGGATGTGACACTTGTGCCACATTAATATAATATCTGAGTGAGAATCCTGGAGATCAGGGCCCTTGGGCACATGCCCTGTGTGCTCGGTCTGTATTCGTCCATGATAACTAGATAGATGGCTAGACTAACTACAAATAAAGAAAATGCTAATTGAGTGACTCAGTGACTGACATAACAAGAGAAGAAATGCAGATGCACAAGCAAATTTTGAAATTACACATACTCATACTCTCAATAGTATGTTGGGATCCCAAATTGTACCTGATCCACTAATGTCTATAGGCTGTTTAGAGTGCAGCTGTACATCCCACTGTGCACAAACTGGTTGAATGAGAAGAATGAAAGAATCGCGGTGCAGTAGATAGCAGATGTTTTAAGGGTTCCTCACCAATTCTACTATTTTGTACATAAGGTTTCCACCATCGTTTCCTATAACTAAAAAGAGCTTCTGGACATTAGAACAGCAATCACTAACCTCAATTTGGATGAAGATTTCTACTTCAATGAGTTGGAGGCGCAGGACATACTGCTCACCCCGGACCAGTCCCTAACTTGGAAAAGAAAAAGACGGCGCGCGAGCACCTTGACGAAACTATGTCGGCGAGTACATAAACTGCCTCTACCCTCCATTCTATTGCCATACATACAATCATTGGAGAACAAACTGGACAAGCTCCATTCGAGACTATCCAATCAACGGGAGCTGAAGATTTCTGGTAACATATATTTCTCGAAGTTGTGGCTGAACAAGGACATGGATAATATGCACTAGACAGTCCCTCCAAGATTTCGCGATGTAAAACATTTGGAAATTGTTTTGCACAGTCTTTAGCTGTTATTTTTGTTTGCAAATTACATTTCTGTTCATTGTACTGCCTGTCAGCCATCAACAATCAGCCATCATCTTCTCACGTGAATATGGTGACGGGCCAGCGGGAAAGAACTTTGTTGACATCTGGTTTGTCAAAATTACGAACCAGCTTTTGATTGGACCTTTTTATGCGGGGATTGGTCAAAATTGCAAGCTCTCATAATATGCGCGGATTGGTTGATTTTGCATTTAATTATGCAATCGCAGAATTGCAGAATCCTGGAGGGACTGACTAGAGGTTTACATGGAAGCAGGTCTTGCAGGTCCCTTGGGATTCTGGCAGGAATGGGAGTCAAGTTCTTGAGTCAAGTTCTGGACAGGATGGGACAGGATCAACAGTCCACAGGAAAGGGCAGTACAGGAATAGTTCTAAACATAGTTTTTGCGGTGGAAACATGTCATGTGCGGGGTTAGGCCTAATACAGTTTACTTAAAAAATTCTATACAAAGTAAATGTAATTCCCCCCCTCCCTCCCCCGCTCACTCTCGTGCCTCGCTCCAAATTTAGTTAGTCACTATAGGCTACCTCAGATGCTAATCTACATCGGTAGGATAAATTATGAAGCCTTCAATAAAGGAAATGCAAAGTCTTGTTGCAGCCAAGGACCCATCACTAACATTAACATTAGAGTGATGTTAGGAAAGAACGATGTTTTAGCAACATTTTATGGAGTTTTCTTTGACAATGAAGGAACAGAGTACACAGTTTATAAAAAAATCCTGTGGTTTAATCAAATAGGCTACCAACTGGAGAGCGGGACAAGAGGACTGAGGGGGCAAAGCTGCTTTACTCCCAACAACTTTACCCTCAAGCTCAATTGTTTGCGTTTTTAACTAAACCCATGCCATCTGAGGTGAATATTTTGACTATTTTGCTGAGCAGACCATCCTGCTGGGGTCTCAATTCTCATCCTCTAGCTTAATCTGCATTTAGGTAATTTAGAATACGCTCTTATTTAGAGCCACTTGGCCTACAGTCAGTGCATTTAACTAACTAACTAACTAACTATATATCACAGTCACATATTGCATTACTGAAATAATTTTCAATACTTCTTAAACAATATTTCTGCATGCAAAAATGAGCACGGGATGGGAGTGAAATTTATCGGGAAAGGACAGGAATGTTCCAGAGTTATAGGACTGTGCAGGATCAGAACAGTACAGAAAAATAATTGACAGGACAGGTATGCATTTTCACTCCTGTGTGAACCTCTAATATACACAAAACATTGAGAATACCATCCTAATATTGCCTTAGCCACCCCATTTTGCCCTCAGAACAGCCTCAATTCATCGGGTCATTGACAGTCTTAGAAGAAAGTATGCTATCTAGAACCTTCTCTGGCTGTTCCCATTGAAGAACCCTTTGACAAACCCTTTTGAGTTCCATGTAGAACCCTTTACACAGAGAGTTCTACATTGAACCCAAAATAGTTCTACCTGGGGACAGCCGAAGAACCCTTTTGAAACCCTTTTTTCTAAGAGTGTGGTGTCGAAAGCGTTCAACAGGGATGCTGGCCATGTTGACTCCAATGCTTCCCACAGTTGTGTCAAGTTGGCTGGATGTCCTTTAGGTGATGGACCATTCTTATTCATTTACAGTATTTGTATTATTATTTTTCCCCCTCCCCAATTTCGTGATAACCAATTGAGATCCAATCTTGTGTCAGCACTGCAATTCCATAACGGGCTCCGGAGAGGCGAAGGCCGAGTTATGTTTCCTCCTAAGCATGACCCGCCAAGCTGCTGTGCTTCTAAGAAAGAAATTGAGAAACCTGTCCAACCAAAAACATAGAGACCCGGAAAACCTGAGTTTATGCTGGGCCAATTGTGATACAGCCTGGGATCGAACCCAGCATCCCAGTGTTGAGGTGTTGTGACTGACACAAACTGATGCTGGCGCTAAAACCGCACTCAAGGAGCTGTATGGGGCCATAAGCAAACAAGAAAATGCTCATCCGAAGGCGGTGCTCCTACTGGCCGGTAATTTTTATGAAGAAAAACTGAAATCCTTCTCACCTAAGTTCTTCCAGCATGTCACCTGTGCAACTAAAGACAAAAAACTCTAGATAACCTTTATTCCACAAAAATAAATGCATACAAAGCACTCCCTCACAACTCTATTCTCCTTATTCCTATTTACAAGCAAAAAATCAAACAGGTAGTACCAGTGGGGCAATCAACAATGAAGTGGTCCGATGAAGCAGATGCTAAGCTACAGGACTGTTCCATTGTGTTCCATTGAGGTGTTTTCCACATCAGTCACCAGCTTTATAGATAAGTGTATCAATGACGTCGGCCCCACAGTGTACATATCCCAAACAGAAGCCATGGATTACAGGCACATCCACACTGAGTTAAAGGCTAGAGCTGACGCTTTCAAAGAACGGGAAACTGAAATGGACACTTAAAATAAATCTTGCCACGCCCTCCAACGAACCATCAAAAAGGCAAAGCGTCAATACAGGACTAAGATCAAATCCTACTATACCAGCTTTTACGCTTGTCAAATGAAGCAGGGCTTGTAAACTATCATGGATTACAAAGGGAAACCCCAGCCGCGAGTTGCCCAGTGACGTGAGCATACCAAATGAGCTAAATGTCTTCTATGCTCGGTTTGAGGCAAGGAACACTGAACCATTCATTAGAGCACTAGCTGTTCCGCAATACTGTGTGATCACCAGCCGATGTGAGTAAGACCTTTAAACAGGTATACATTCACAAGGCTGCAAGGCTAGATCGATTACCAGGATGTGTACTCAGAGCATGCATTGACCAGCATCTTCACTGACATTTTCAACCTCTCCCAGACCCTGTCTGTAATACATACATGTTTCAAGCAGGCCACCATTGTCCCTGTGCTCAAGGACGCCAAGGTAACCTGTCTAAATAACTACCGCCCCGTAGCACTCAAATATGTAGCTATGAAATGCTTTGAAAGGCTGTTCATGGCTCACATCAACACCATCATCTCAAATAACCTGGACCCACTCCAATTCGCATACCGCCCCCAACAGATCCACAGATGACACAATCTCAATTGCATTCCACACTGCCCTTTCCAACCTGGACAAGAATAACACCTATGTGAGAAGCTGTTCATTGACTACAGCTCAGCATTCAACACCATAATGCCCTCCAAGCTCATCACTACACTAAGCATCCTGGGACTAAATTCGTCCCTCTGCAACTCGATTCTGGACTTCTTGACGGACCACCCCCAGTTGTTGAGGGTAACAACACATCCACCACGCTGGATGACCCTCAGTGATGGGTGCTTAGTGCCTTCCTATACTCCCTGTTCATGCAAACTTAATGATGGTGTTGGATTCGTGAGTGGCCACGTAGTCGCGTGGCCACTCACGAATCCAACACCATCATTAAGTTTACCGACGACATGTGGTGGTAGGCCTGATCACCGATGATGATGAGACAGCCTATAGAGAGGTCACAGACCTGGCAGTGTGGTGCCAGGACAACAACCTCTTCCTCAACATCAGCAATACAAGGAAGCTGATCGTGGACTACAGGAAACAAAGGGCAGAGCTCGTACCCATTCACATCAAAAGAGCTGTATTGGAGAGGGGCTCTCGAAACCTTTACATTTCTCTGTATCTACATCACTAAAGATCATGGTCCACACACACCAACACAGTCGTGAAGAGGGCTTGTCACCACTTCTTCCCCCTCAGGAGGCTGAAAAGATTTGTCATGTGCCCTCAAAAGGTTCTGCAGCTGCACCATTGAGATGATCTTGACTGGCTGCATCATCACTTAGTGTGTATGGCCCAGTACATCACCAGGACCGAGCTCCCTGCCATCCAGGACCTCTATACCAGGTGGTGTCAGAGGAAGGCCCTAAAAATGGTCATAGCCACCTAAGTCATAGACATGTTATGTTAGTCATGGTCATGTTTTTTCTGCTACTGCACGGCAAGTGGTACCGATGCACAAAGTCTGGAACCAACAAGACCCTGAATAGCTTCTACTCCCAAGCCATAGGACTGCAAAATAGGTAACCGAATAGCTTCCCAGACTATCTGCATCTATCCTTTTTGCACTAACTTTTTTGACACTTCACATACATTGCTGCTGCTGTTTATAATCTGTCACTTTATTCCTATTTATATGTACATACAGTATTTACCTCAATGAACTCGTACCCATGCACATCGACTTGGTACTGGATACCCTATGCATATAGCCAAGTTATCAATACAAATTGTGTATTTATTATTATTTCTCTATTTTCTTTCTCTCTGCATTGGTGGGAAGGGCCCATATGTAAGCATTTTGCTGTTTGTCTACATCTGTTGTTAACAAAATTAGATTTTTTTAATTTGAAAAATGTTGTTTCCACCCCATTTCAATGAAATTACATTGAACCAACGTGACATAGACATTGAATTGACGTCTGTGTCTAGTGGGTCTGAAGCAGCCAGCAAGTCATCTGTGGGGTTTCTGGCTCTTTCCAGTATAATATCTCCAAATGGGTGTTATTAATGATATCAAATGGCCTACAGGCAGAAGTCTTCATAAGCCATCGTGATCTGCCCTCACTACAAGGGAATGTAGCCTACCAAGCACTGTGGAAATAAAGTCATACTGTTGAGTAGATCATTGTGAGCCTGATCTAATTGTAGAGAACTAACTTTGTCTTGGCAAAACAACCACTCCACACAGCGAAATGCAAAAACATATTTATTTATCTCATACTCAATAAATATTTATTAATATTACAATAAGCATACTCTTTTTTTTGTCCTCGGACATAGTCATAAAAAAACACTCAAACACTCTCATTGCAAGAAAGACAAAAGTGTGACATCACAGTGCTTCTGTCTTAGCCCCACAGTGCAAACGTATACACAAAATATAATATATATACGTACCCTTAGATTCAAGATCTTCTCCCCACAGGACAAATAAGTGGAAGCTAGACAATCAAAGAAGAGCTGTAATGTATTCATAAGAGTTGGAACACATATAGAGATGGATTGAATAGAATGGACATAACAGCTTATGTACTCAGTGATTGAACATCAAATGGTTAATGCACTCAATGCTCCTGACACAATCTATCATGAATGGGCTTGTGTGAAATAGGACTGTATCCTTTCTATCCATCCTATTTCTATGCAAACAAGCAGATTCACTGCTTGAAAATGAGATTTTTTTCTCTCCGTGCAGCACAGTTCGACTGTGCGAGCACCTTGCAGCAGTAAGTTTGCAAGTGTGATTGTCTTCTAACATTGCAACAGAGTTGTGTGAGATTCAGGGCGACATTTTCTTCTCTTTAAAACAAAAGCTACAACAACAAAAAAGTTAGCATTGGCAAATTTGGATTACACAGATACTGTAACCCTTTGCACCTACTGTATGTAGGTGGAGCAGGAAATGGGAGTGTCACAGGAATGTGTGCAGTAGTATGTTTATTAGCCTTTCCATATCATGTTTATGAATATATCAAGACATTTTAGAAAAACTAGGACAACAATAGTCGGTGAAAAATGATCTGCAATATCATACGCTTTAAATTTTGATGTTGTTGCTACTCTTAATATTTGCCATTAATATTCTGGGTTTTAAGTAGGCCTATCTGTGTCTCATTTAAAGGAGCAATCTGTGATTACTACTTCAATTTTTAAACTTTTTTTTAGGTTTTGAAAATGACACAAATATTAATTTCCACAAAGTATGCTGCTTCAGTGTGTTTAGACATTTTTGTCAGATGTTACTATGGAATACTGAAGTATAATTACAAGCATTTAATACGTGTCAAAGGCTTTTATTGACAATTACATGAAGATGATGCAAAGAGTCAATATTTGCAGTGTTGACCCTTCTTTTTTAAGACCTCTGCAAACCGCCCTGGCATGCTGTCAATTAACTTCTGGGTTACATCCTGACTGATGGCAGCTGATGGCAGCAGTCTTGCAAAAGCAAAGCTTGGAGTTTGTCAGAATTTGTGGGTTTTTGTTTGTCCACCCGCCTCTTGAGGATTGACCACAAGTTATCAATGGGATTAAGGTCTGGGGAGTTTCCTGGCCATGGACCCAAAATATCGATGTTTGTTCTCCAAGCCACTTAGTTATCACTTTTGCCTTATGGCAAGGTAATCCATAATGCTGTAAAAGGCATTGTTCGTCACCAAACTGTTCCTGGATGGTTGGGAAAAGTTGCTCTCTGAGGATGTGTTGGTACCATTCTTTATTCATGGCTGTGTTCTTAGGCAAAATTGTGACTAACTCCACTCCCTTATCTGAGAAGCAACCCCACACGAATGGTCTCAGGATGCTTTACTGTTGGCATGACACAGGAATGATGGTAGCGCTCACCTTATCTTCTCCGGACAAGCTTTTCCCCGATGACCCAAACAATCGGAAAGGGGATTCATCAGAGAAAATTACTTTACCCCAGTCCTCAACAGTCCAATCCCTGTACTTTTTGCAGAATATCAGTCTGTCCCTGATGTTTTTCCTGGCTTCTTTGCTGCCCTTCTTGACACCAGGCCATCCTCCAAAAGCCTTCGCCTCACTGTGCGTGCAGATGCACTCACACCTGAATGCTGCCATTCCTGAGCAAGCTCTGTACTGGTGGTGCTCCGATCCCGCAGCTGAATCAACTTTAGGAGACAGTCCTGGCTCTTGCTGGACTTTCTTGGCCGCCCTGAAGCCTTCTTCACAACAATCGAACCACTCTCCTTGATGTTCTTGATGGCAGCAATATCCTTGCCTGTGAAGCCCTTTTTGTGCAAAGCAATGATGACGGCAGGTATTTCCTTACAGGTAACCATTGTTGACAGAGGAAGAACAATTATTCCAAGAACCACTCTCCTTTTGAAGCTTCCAGTCTGTTATTGAAACTCAATCAGCATGACAGAGTGATCTCCAGCCTTGTCCTCGTCAACACTCACACCTGTGTTAACGAGAGAATCAATGACATGATGTCAGCTGGTCCTTTTGTTGCAGGGCTGAAATGCAGTGGAAATGTTTTTTGGGGATTCAGTTCATTTGCATGGCAAATAGGGACTTTGCCATTAATTGCAATTCATCTGATCACTCTTCATAACATTCTGGAGTATATGCAAATTGCCATCATACAATCTGAGGCAGCAGACTTTGTGAAAATTAATATTTGTGTCATTCTCGAAACTTTTGGCCACGACTGTATATACCCATTGATTCTTGAAAAATATAACTTATAAAGGCCTAGTTCAATATTCAATAGGCTCCTTCTATCGGAACATGTCCTGTCTTTCCATGCCCTAATGAAAAATGTATCAACCCCTACAAAAAAGGTCCATTCATTATAATCAAATCACATTTCCTGTTGCTGCAGGATTATTTTCCTTCTCTAGCAAACTGGCTCAAATGAAGATCCTACATCTGTATATGAATGTAGAATGCAGCTTATTGAGGCTATTGGATGCACTTTATCATTGCAATTTATGAAAGTATACATCATTGCATTTTGTATCATAATGTGGACTGGCCCTCCTTGAAATCTTGTGGATCGATGCATTGAGCTCTTTTTGTCTATAAAACCTTTTGCATAAACTTCCATGACCTTTTAACCAAAGAATGTGTCTGATTTGTTTTTTGCTTGACATGTACTTTTGTGTATAGTAACGTGTATTTTGATGTTGAATGTGTTTATTGTATTTTTATGTGTATTGTGCTATACAGGGCTCATATGGAAAAGAGACCATGGTCTCAGCATTGACCTGTCAAAATAAAGGTTAAATAAAAATAAATAAATAAACTGTTATACCCCAGAAGAACCTAAAATAGGTTTACACCATTGTTTGTAAACAAAGTCATTGGGAAAAAAAGTAATTCAACTATCATTTGGATATCATGGATGGTCAGTCCTTGCAGCCAGAGCTCTGTCTATGAATTCGAGAGAGGTTACATTTGTCCCCATACCTCAGCTTTTTACCAGAACAGTGATGGGGTGTTCCTTTGTTATATTTAATAATGCAGACTTCCTCTTTAATGTGGCTACGTTTTGAGCTCTTGTAAGATGGAATTCTGAAGCAGTAGGCCTATTATTAAACTTGATCATCACTTTCTAATGAACAATTTTCCTTCTTTATTCACCATTAAAGCACTGATATTGCCTATATGTTTTGTATCTTTGTCATTATGTATTTGCCTATTTGATATAGCCTATTTTACAAATATTGCAATGCTTCAACTTTAAGAATATCAGAAGGCACTTAAAACCGTAATATACTGTAATTGTTTTCAGTGTAATCCCGATTCAGCAGCCCGATTCGCCAGCCCATTGAGATTACTTATTGAAAGGGCACAGTGCAGTCAAAATTCAGTTTTTCCTGTGTTTTGATTCATATTATCAGACTGGACTCATGAGATGATAATAATTGTGTGGTCATTTAAGACAGAAATGAATGTAGGGAGGTTGGAAGGGGATGAAGGGGTGGCTGTATACCACGACCGTTTAGCATATCAAAGGATCAAAGCGCATCAGGTCTGAATACCAAATACTGAGAAGTGCTTAAATCAAAATGCAAAAAAATGGAATAGATTCTGAATCGGGCCTATTATGCATAAAACAAACAAAATGCTATCATAATTTGTATGGGGTATGGTGGCCATTACCTCAAGTTACCCCATGGCAAATATTTTCACTATATTAGCCCACATAGCTACACGGATGCACTTTCATGCTAGGTTTAGAATATCACAATTTAGCTTATAGAGACCCTGACTGATATATAAAACAATCTTACAATTATCTATTTTGGTTTAGAACAAGCAATAATGAAACCTATAACACAAGAAATGTATTTGATTTTGTGAAAATCTTAGTTGGACCTAACTTGCTTACCACTTACCTGCTTACCTAGCAAGATGGAGCCGGCAGAGATGGTCACCTCGCTTAGAGTCCTTAGGAAACTATGCAGTATTTTCTTTTTTATGTATTATTTCTTACATTGTTAGCCCAGAAAATCTTAAGTGTTATTACATACAGCCGGGAAGAACTATAGGATATAAGAGCAACGTCAACTTACCAACATTACAACCAGGAATACGACTTTCCCGAAGCGGATCCTTTGTTCTGACCACCAGCCAGGACATTGGATCTAATCCCAGAGGCGACCCAAAACAACGTCGCTGCAGAAGAGGTAGACAGAGAGACCTCCTGGTCAGACTTCGAAGGCGTGCACACCACCCACCGCTTCCAAGTATATTACTCGCCAATGTCCAGTCTCTAGACAACAAGGTAGATGAAATTAGGGCAAGGGTTGCCTTCCAGAGAGACATCAGAGCATGTAACATTCTCTGTTTTGCGGAAACATAGCTCTCTGAATGTTGTCGGAGTCAGTTCAGCCACCGGGTTTCTTCATGCGTCTCGCCGACAGAAATAAACATCTTTCTGGGAAGAAGAATGGTGGGGTGTATGCTTCATGATTAACGAATCATGGTGTAATCGTAAAAACATACAGGAACTCAAGTCCTTTTGTTCATCTGACCTAGAATTACTTACAATATAATGGCGACCATATTATCTCCCAAGAGAGTTCTCGTTGGTTATTGTCACAGCCGTGTATATCCCCCCTAAAACAGCTACCACGTTGGCCCTCAAGAAACTTCACTGGACTCTATATAAACTGGAAACCATATATCCTGAGGCTGCATTTATTGTAGCTTGGGATTTTAACGAAGCAAATTTGAGAACAAGGCTCCATAAATTCTACCAGCATATTTAGTGTAGCAATACGCTGGATCACTGCTACTTTAACTTCCGCTACACACATACAAGACCCTCCCCCGCCATTTTGCTCCTACCGTCCTCTATGCAGCAACTCAAACAGGATGTACCTATGACAAGAACCATTTGACGCTGGTCTGACCAATCGGAATCCACTCTTCAAGATTGTTTTGATCGCGCAGACTGGGAAATGTTCCGGGCAGCCTCAGAGAATAACATCGATTTATATGCTGATTCGGTGAGTGAGTTTATAAGGAAGTGCATTGGAGATGTTGTACCCACTGTGACTATTAAAACCTACCCAAACCAGCAACTGTGGATAGATGGCGGCATTCACACAAAACTGGAAGCGCCAACAACTGCATTTAACCATGGAAAGATGACTGAGAGTAGAGACTAGTCAAGGATCATATCACCTCCACCTTACATGCCACCCTAGAACCACTTCAGTTTGCATACCGCCCCTAACAGGTCCACAGATGATGCAATCGCCATCACACTGCACACTGCCCTATCCCATCTGGAATACCTATGTATACCTATATAAGAATGCTGTTCATTGATTACAGCACCATAGTACCCTTCAAGCTCATCATTAAGCTTGAGGCCTTGGGTCTCAACGACGCTCTGTGCAATTTGGTCCTGAACTTTCTGAAGGGCGGCCCCCAGGTGGTGAAGGTAGGAAACAACAGCTTCACTTCGCTGATCCTCAACACTGGGGCCCCAGAAGGGTGCATGCTCATCCCTCTGCTGTACTCCCTGTTCACCCATTAATGCATGGCCATGCACGCCTCCAACTTAATTATCAAGTTTGCAGACAACACAACAGTAGTGGGCTTGACTACCAACAATGACGAGCCTACATGGAGGTGCTGAGGGCACTCTGATTGAGGTGTCAGGAAAATAACCTCTCACTCAATGTCAACAAAACAAAGGAGATGATCGTGGACTTCAGGAAACAGCAGAGGGAGCACCCCCCATCCACATCAATGAGACAGCAGTAGAGAAGGTAGAACGTTTTAAGTTCCTCGGTGTACACATCACAGACAAACTGAAATGGTCCACCCACACAGACAGTGTGGTGAAGGCGCAACAGTGTCTCTTCAACCTCAGGCAGGAAAAGATCCTAGAATATGCATATAATTGACAGCTTTCGATAGAAAACACTCTAACGTTTCCAAAACTGTAAATATATTGTCTGTGAGTATAACAGAACTGATGTTGCAAGCGAAAGCCTGAGAAAAATCCAATCCGGAAGTGCCCCAGGTTTGAAAGCGCTGCGTTCCAATGACTCCCTATATGGCTGTGAATGCACCATCAACGAGCTTATGCTTTCTACGTATTCCCCCAAGGTGTCTACAGCATTGTGACATAGTTTTACGCATTTCTGTTGAAGAATAGCCGTATGGGGGCACATTGCGTAAGTGGTCACATGGTGGCTCCGAGAGAGATTCTCACGTAAAGTACAGAGGTAGCCATTACTCCAATCGGTCCTAGAGAAAAACGAATTGTCCCGACGGATATATTATCGAATAGATATTAGAAAAACACCTTGAGGATGGATTCTAAACAACGTTTGCCATGTTTCTGTCGATATTCGGGAGCTAATTTGGAAAAAAAGTCTCAGCCAAACATGAAGAACAAACGGCGCTGTTTCGCCTACAAAAATAATATTTTGGGAAAAAATTAACTTTGGCTATATACCTGGGAGCCTCGTGAGTGAAAACATCCGAAGTTTATCAAAGGTAAACGATTTAATTTGATTGCTTTTCTGATTTCCGTGACAAGGTTGCCTGCTGCTAGCATTGTATAATGCTATTCTAGGCTATTATAAACTTACACAAATGCTTGTCTAGCGTTGGCTGTAAAGCATATTTTGAAAATATGAGATGACAGGATGATTAACAAAAGGCTAAGCTGTGTCTCAATATATTTCATTTGTGATTTTCATGAATAGGAATATTTTCTAGGGATATTTATGTCCTCTGCGTTATGCTAATTAGTTTCAGGCAATGATTACGCTCCCGCATGCGGGTTTGGGAGTCGCTAGAGGTTAAAGCTGTGACCGAGAGACTGAAAAACAGCTTCTATCTCAAGGCCATCAGACTGTTAAACAGCTGTCATAACACAGAGAGGCTGCTGCTTACATACAGACTTGAATCATTGGCCACTTTAATAAGTAGATCACTTTAAATAATGCCACTTTAATAATGTTTACGTATCTTACATTACTCATCTCATATGTATATACTGTATTTTATACCATCTATTGCATCTATGCCGCTCGGGACATCACTCATCCATATATTTATACGCACATATTCTTATTCCATCTCTTTAGATTTGTGTGTATTAGGTAGCTGTTGTGGAATTGTTAGATTACTTGCTCGATATTACTGCACTCTCAGAACTAGAAGCACAAGCATTTCACTACACTCGCATTAACATCTGTTAACCATGTTTATGTGACCAATAAAATGTGTTTAGATTCGATTTTACTTTTTCCATGTCGTCTCTTCCTTCACAGACTCCATGAAATGATGACATCTTCCTACATATTTGGTGACATTATTCATTTTGTGTATGGTTTACTAGAAACAATGTACAAATGTACTTACTGTGACTGAGATATGTGGTTGTCCCACCTAGCTATCTTAAGATGAATGCCCTAATTGTTAGTTATGAGCATCTGCTAAATTACAAAATTGTTAATGTAAAAACAAGAGGTGGCTCAACTAACCCTTTAGCTCAACTTATGCCACTCTCCCCTACACTTAATAATTGAACCATCTTGTTTCGATAATAAGAACAGCTGAACGTAATGACATAACACATTTAAAAACATATTTTTCGCAAAAACCTACAGTCTAATAAAAATCAAGTTTACTTTACCTATTTAGGCAAATTGGATATTCATAAATTGGTGACAGTCTGTATGCCCTCCCACCTATCTGTTTCATGTCTCTGGTAACCCGCAAAAGCCAGCAATGATAGAATGCAAGAATTGTGCCAACTTTTCTCCACAGTCAATGCCATGGTGAAGTAATTGGATGGTGAAACTTGCATCCAGCCAACCAGAAAAGCAAGGCAAAGCAATTCAGCCAGTCTTGGAAGGATCCTGCAAAGAAACATTATTTGTATAGTTGAAAAATAGATTTAAAAGGCAGTAGGCATTTATAATAAAATGTGGTGTGGAGTTTCAGAGTTACGTGTTGACATCACGTGCCTTCAAAAATATTGGGCAATCATCATTTATTTGAAAAACACTGTTTCCATTGTGATTTGTCCCAATAATGTTAGACAAAAGAATAATACACCTCTGTCGAACAGATACAAATGTTGTTGATCTTTAGAAAAGGTCTCCTATATACAGTATATCTACCTTTTCCACGACACATGTTGCGACATTGCTTTTGTCAAACAAACCTGGGTCAATGAAAACCTGCCTACTGTGTGGTTAGATAGATCCGTCTCTGAAGTAAAACCTTGTCACTGGTCTGTAATCATAAATGTTTAGGTCATATATCTATTTCTGTGAGCTTTAGTGACCATCTCTCTGAGTCACAGTGAATCGTGGTCTCCAAAGCAATGTTTATAGCAAGGATTTCCACAATGGCGTACATCATTGTCAATACTGTGTGTGTGTGCCTCACACAGTATTCTAAGGGGAAAGGATCAAAACAGGATGAAGAGAGAAGCAGAATGAGGCGACAAGGGCAATTGAGGATAAATGCAATGGAGAAAATAGCAGGTTAAGAAAGAAAGAAAATAGTGACGAGAAGTAAGGAGATGGCAAGAGTGCTGGTCCATGCTGGTCCCTCCATAGCCACTGCCATAGCAGGTTAAGAAAGATTAAAGAAAATAGTGACGAGGAGTAGAGTAAGGAGATGGCAAGAGTGCTGGTCCATGCTGGTCCCTCCATAGCCACTGTCATAGCTCCCTTGAGCATTCTAAAATTTCTCATGTGTGCTCCAAGTGTACATTTCTCACCAAGCAGATGTGTAGTGTTAGAACTTCACAGGCCAGTTTGACTGTGTCAGGGAGAAGGATGAAGTTGTCACCAGACACTGACCTGAGGGCAGTTGTGTCTTTTCCCTCTTAAATGGTTAGATCTGTGTTCAAGGGCAACTTCTACCAGGGGCTGATGTCAGACAGCTCACTGATAGACTGATTGACAGTGATCACACAATTTTGGGCCACTGTAGATCCTGTCCTTATTAACGGAATGATCTACAACTGACAGTAGACTACTCTCTGTAGACTACTGTTACAAACCTCATCAAGGAAGCCGGCAAAACATGACTAATCAAATGTCACAGCCATCCAATCACTGATGATAGTATAACACAGCCAGCCAATCACAAATAATTAGATGACACAACTAGCTAATCACTGTTGTTTTTATCTTAGCTTGCTTGTTGCAAGTCAGAACATTTTTCAGAAACATCAGCTCTTTTGGAGCTCCAACCATGTAAAATACTTTATTTGTTTGAGAAGTGGAAATGTGTCACTGGACTGCCTTGATCCACCACTTTTGATAATCTTTTCTGATGAGAACTTCCCCAGGCTTTCAAACAGAATGTGAGACGCCTTAGCTCCGGAGGCTACATCCTCCTGAATAGGCTCCTGGTGTATGTGTATATGTTATGGTATGATGTGTTGTGGTCATCTATAAACAATAATCATGTCTCCTCACATTATTTTGATACGACTCGATTTGGAAATATTTAACATGTGTAGAACTATATAACATGTGCAGAACTCAAACATGTGTTCGAACTAGAAAGTTCAAACTCACTATAATTGTTTTCATTTGGAGGCAAGAGAAATACCCCCAGACTCAGATAAGACATAACATAATTTTACTTCAAGCTTAGTTCCTGTCTGAATAGGTGGATAATCTTAACTGCCTTTATTAAATACACCATGACAGTATCTCCATCCCTATGGCCGAGTCTTCCACTGCCCGGTCAGTCACTCTGGCACGGTGATGTGGGTCACTGACTCTCTTATAATCTCTTATACTTTTTAAACACTTTTGTGTAGACCCGAACCGTAGTTGCTAGTGTCAACATTTTGTTTTCACATTGTTCTTTCCAGCTCGGTTCCAGCAACTATGGTTGATGTATAACCAGGGCAGGCCAGGGCAGTGAAGTTTGGCTGGACTCAGTCGTGTGAAAAGATTATGTTGGGTACTGTACAAACCATCTTGTCCCAACACTCTTAATAAATGGCATCCTTCCCTCCTATCTCCTTGTCTCCTATATTCTTGTCTCGGTAACACTTTACTTGACACGCAGCTTCATAATACTTTATGACACGGTCATGACCATGTCATAATATGCCATAATAGCTGATATAACTTGTCATAACCTGTCATAATATGGTCATAACACTGTCATTACCCATATATTTACAAACGTGAGATATATTGCATTATTTTATGACATACATAAGACGGTCAAAACCCACATTTATTTAAAAACAAAAATCCCTACCAAGAAGGTTCCTTTCATTTGAAAGATTGTTTCTTAATAAGTGCTTTGTTGTTGTCGTAATTCATTATTTACAGCCATGTTGTTTTTCATCATATTTTAAATCACTTGCAGATAATACACTTTATGACACTGTCATGAAGCATTATGACCTTCCTGTGTCACTTTACTTGGATTAAGAAAATATACTTTATGACACTGTCAAGAGGTATTATGACCATCATAATCATATAAGTCATATATGCCCTTATGTCAGTAATCAGTCATAAAGAAGTTGTCTTGTCCTGCTCCTGAAATCTTCTCCTGCATTCATCCCAGTCATCAGCAACAGAGCATTGGGGTAGGTCTGACAATAATTTGTGCGCAATTACAATAATAATTGAATATGTTCAATGTCAGAAAATGTTACATAACATAAATATACTGTTGACAAGTAGGCTATGGTGTAATGGAATGTTTTGCCTTGTGTGGTGGGTTTTGTGGGTTTGACACTTATGTAGCTGTCATAACCAGCCATAAAATAATGCAATAAATGTCACAACAAAAAATATGTGTCATGATAGTGTTATGACTATATTATGACAGGTTATGACAGGTTACGTCAGTTGTTATGACATATGACATGTTAAGACCGTGTCATAACGTGTTATGACGCTGGGTGTCAAGTAAATTGTTACCTTGTCTCTTTGTCCGACCACTGATTTGATAGGATTTGCCCCGAGGTGCTACCATATTACTTTTGGTCCTGGCCCTATATGATATGGCAGATTTGCCCTAAGTATTGGAACATGGTCATAGTGATTGTTAGGGCAGTGGAGCAAGCCAAACCTACATTGTGGATCATTCAAATGGTTCACAACAGCATTCCAATACAACAACATCTAAATGCAAGATGCCAAAATATATTCAATTTAAAATTAGTGCTTTTTTCATCGTTATAAGAACATTTATCCTTTAGATTTTTTTGTATAAAAAACCATGGTGTTCTTACTGAATTGGCTCAACGTATTGGCAACATATTATTTTCTCCAACGCACAGACAAGTGTCCTTGCAACATAAATATCCAAGACAAGGTTTGAAAAACCATTTAACAACTGTAGACTAAAATTTCCAAATTATTTTATATTTTTTAATCTTTAGAAAATATATAATTGTACTAAGCATATTCAATATTAAGACAATTACTGAGGTACAATTTTTTTTAAATATAAATTAGGAATACGAAACCAGGGAGATATACCAGATATTTGAATTGCTACAACAGAGAGGTGGGGGGGGAACTCTTGTCTCCCTGTGCTCTGATTGGTCACCAGCTCAATGCCCATCTCTGGCTTGTGAAAGGAAGGGGGAGGAGTCTGAGGACAGGGTTGTGTTCATTAGGGCACGCAACAGAAACGTTTAAAAATGTTTTGCAACGGAAAACAAAATGTGTTTCTTACTAGTCAAGTCCAGGTAGTCCTGGACATACTGGTCAAGTCCTGGTTCTTCCATTTGAACAAGGCCCGTTACAAGGCCCAGGACAGGGTGGATCACTCCTGTCAGATAGCCGTGTCCCAGAAGACGGTGGTCTGTGTGGAGTAAGGGGGAGGGCCGCCATACTTCTTGGTCCCATTGCTGCTCTTCCTCCAGCTGTGCAAGATGGGCATGCTGTCCTGCTTACACAGGTTGTTGTCTGCTGGTCCCCGGCGGGCCTTGATCTCCCGACACAGGCTGCGCTTCTTCTCAATCATCTCCATCATGGTGTTGTCTCCGCAAGCCCACAGCATGGGAGGGATCATCTGGGGTGAGGAGGGGTGGGGGACAGAGGGTATGAGGGGGTTGCCCAGAATGTTGGTGTTGCCATAGACAGACAGTAGCATTCGAAGAGAGAGACTATGAGTGTAATTCGTCTCTATCAACAGACATGTGTAATCTTACTGGCAAAGTAAGTTGAGTGTAATAAATAATAATAATAATGTGTGCAGTGCCTAGTGAAGTCTACACGCCCCTTGCAAAGCTATCACATTTTTGCTGCCTTAAAATGTAATCAAAAAAGGGATTTACATTAGATGGTTTAACTACATATCTACACAACCTGATCCACATGTTCAATGTGAAAGAAAAAGTGAACCCAGTTCCTACATTTGAATATAAAATTGATTGTATTAAACAAAACAATGCTACATTTTATCTCTGGGACCCTCAGGATGACAGATCAGAGCAAGATTACTGAATGTAAGTACATTATTTACCTTCAGAGGTGAATGTATCAAACCAGTTGCCATGATGAAATGTTTTTGTTGTTGTGCACTCTCCTCAAACAACAGCATGGTATTTGTTCACTGTAATAGCTATTGTATATTGGACAGTTCAGTTAGATGAACAGGAATTTAAGCTTTCTGACCATATAAGACATGTCTGTGTCCCAGGAAATGGTCTTGTTACTTACAACGTCATGCTAATCACCTTAGCTCAACCATACTTGTGGAGGGACACCGATCCCATAGAGGTCATTAAAGCTTATTTTTAATCATTTAGCAGATGCCCTTATCCAGAGCAATTTACAGTAATGAGTTAAAATGTTTTTTTACTTGTCTCCCATGGGAATTGAACCCACAACCTTGGCATTCCAACTCACTGTGTGCAATAGTAGTGTTTAACATGATTCTTTAATTATCTCATCTTTGTACCCTACAAATACAATTATCTGTAAGGACCCTCAGTCGAGCAATGAATTTCAAACACAGATTCAACCACAAAGACCAGGGAGGTTTTACATAGCCTCCCAAAGAAAGGCAGCTATTGGTAGGTGGGGAAAAACAACAGACATTGAATATCCCTTTGAGAATGGGAGAGTTATTAATTACACTTTGGATGGTTATCAATACACCCAGTCACTACAAAGTTACAGACGTCCTTCCTAACTAAGATGCCGGAGAGGAAGGAAACCACTCAGGGATTTCACCACGAGGCCAAAGGTGACTAAAACAGTTTCAGAGTTTAATGGCTCTGATAGGAGAAAACTGATGATGGATCAATAACATTGTTACAGACAACACAAAGATTCCTTGATGTCCTTCCAGACTCCCTCTGTCTACCCAAGGACGCCAGAGGACAAAAATCAGTTAACCACCTAACTGAGGAACTCAATTTAACCTTGCGCAATACCCTAGATGCAATTGCACCCCTAAAAACTAAAAACATTTCTCATAAGAAACTAGCTCCCTGGTATACAGAAAATACCCGAGCTCTGAAGCAAGCTTCCAGAAAATTGGAACGGAAATGGCGCCACACCAAACTGGAAGTCTTCCGACTAGCTTGGAAAGACAGTACCGTGCAGTATCGAAGAAATCTTACTGCTGCTCGATCATCCTATTTTTCCAACTTAATTGAGGCAAATAAGAACAATCCGAAATTCCTTTTTGATACTGTCGCAAAGCTAACTAAAAAGCAGCATTCCCCAAGAGAGGATGGCTTTCACTTCAGAAGTAATACATTCATGAACTTCTTTGAGGAAAAGATCATGATCATGATTATTACAAAGCAAATTACGGACTCCTCTTTAAATCTGTGTATTCCTTCAAAGCTCAGATGTCCTGAGTCTGCACAACTCTGCCAGGACCTAGAATCAAGAGAGACACTCAAGTGTTTTAGTACTATATCCCTTGACACAATGATGCAAATAATCATGGCCTCTAAACCTTCAAGCTGCATACTGGACCCTATTCCAACTAACCTACTGGAAGAGCTGCTTCCTGTGCTTGGCCCTCCTATGTTGAACATAATAAACGGCTCTCTATCCACCAGATGTGTACCAAACTCACTAAAAGTGGCAGTAAAAAAGCCTCTCTTGAAAAAGCCAAACCTTGACCCAGAAAATATAAAAATATAAAAACTATCGGCCTATATCGAATTTTCCATTCCTCTCAAAATGTTTAGAAAAGGCTGTTGCGCAGCAACTCACTGCCTTCCTGAAGACAAACAATGTATACGAAATGCTTCAGTCTGGTTTTAGACCCCATCATAGCACGGTAAATTACCTTTTAATGGCATCAGACCGAGGCTCTGCATCTGTCCTCGTGCTCCTAGACCTTAGTGCTGCTTTTGATACCATCGATCACCACATTCTTTTGGAGAGATTGGAAACCCAAATTGGTCTACACGGACAAGTTCTGGGCTGGTTTAGATCTTATCTGTCGGAAAGATATCAGTTTGTCTCTGTGAATGGTTTGTCCTCTGACAAATCAACTGTAAATGTTGGTGTTCCTCAAGGTCCGTTTTAGGACCACTATTGTTTTCACTATATATTTTACCTCTTGGGGATGTCATTCGAAAACATAATTTTAACTTTCACTGCTATGCGGATGACACACAGCTGTACATTTCAATGAAACATGGTGAAGGCCCAAAATTGCCCTCGCTAGAAGCATGTGTTTCAGACATAAGGAAGTGGATGGCTGCAAACTTTCTACTTTTAAACTCGGACAAAACAGAGATGCTTGTTCTAGGTCCCAAGAAACAAAGAGATCTTCTGTTGAATCTGACAATTAATCTTAATGGTTGTACAGTCGTCTCAAATAAAATGTGAAGGACCTCGGCGTTACTCTGGACCCTGATCTCTCTTTTGAAGAACATATCAAGACTGTTTCAAGGACAGCTTTTTTCCGTCTAAGTAACATTGCAAAAATCAGAAACTTTCTGTCCAAAAATGATGCAGAAAAACTCATCCATGCTTTTGTCACTTCTAGGTTAGACTACTGCAATGCTCTACTTTCCGGCTACCCGGATAAAGCACTAAATAAACTTCAGTTAGTGCTAAATACGGCTCCTAGAATCCTGACTAGAACCACATTTTTTAAATCATATTACTCCAGTGCTAGCCTCCCTACACTGGCTTCCTGTCAAGGCAAGGGCTGATTTCAAGGTTTTACTGCTAACCTACAAAGCATTACATGGGCTTGCTCCTACCTATCTCTCTGATTTGGTCCTGCCGTACATACCTACACGTACGCTACGGTCACAAGATGCAGGCCTCCTAATTGTCCCTAGAATTTCTAAGCAAACAGCTGGAGGCAGGGCTTTCTCCTATAGAGCTCCATTTTTATGGAATGGTCTGCCTACCCATGTGAGAGACCCAAACTCGGTCTCAACCTTTAAGTCTTTACTGAAGACTCATCTCTTCAGAGGGTCATATGATTGAGTGTAGTCTGGCCCAGGAGTGTGAAGGTGAACGGAAAGGATCTGGAGCAACGAACCGCCCTTGCTGTCTCTGCCTGGCCGGTTCCCCTCTTTCCACTGGGATTCTCTGCCTCTAACCCTATTACAGGGGCTGAGTCACTGGCTTACTAGGGCTCTTTCATACAGTCCCTAGGAGGGGTGCGTCACTTGAGTGGGTTGAGTCACTGATGTGATCTTCCTGTCTGGGTTGTGCCGTGGCGGAGACCTTTGTGGGCTATACTCGGCCTTGTCTCAGGATGTTAGGTTGGTGGTTGAAGATATAGTGGTGTGGGGGCTGTGCTTTGGCAAAGTGGGTGGGGTTATATCCTTCCTGTTTGGCCCTGTCCGGGTGTGTCATCGGATGGGGCCACAGTGTCTTCCAACCCCTCCTGTCTCAGCCTCCAGTATTTATGCTGCAGTAGTTTATGTGTCGGGGGGGGGTAGGGTCCGTTTGTTATATCTGGAGTACTTCTCCTGTCCTATCCGGTGTCCTGTGTGAATTTAAGTATGCTCTCTCTAATTCTCTCTTTCTCTCTTTTGGAGGACCTGAGCCCTAGGACCATGCCTCAGGACTACCTGACATGATGACTCCTTGCTGTCCCCAGTCCACCTTACTGTGCTGCTGCTCCAGTTTCAACTGTTCTGCCTGTGATTATTATTATTTGACCATGCTGGTCATTTATGAACATTTGAACATCTTGGCCATGTTCTGTTATAATCTCCACCCGGCACTGCCAGAAGAGGACTGGCCACCCCACATAGCCTGGTTCCTCTATAGGTTTATTCCTAGGTTTTGGCCTTTCTAGGGAGTTTTTCCTAGCCACCGTGCCTCTACACGTTCATTGCTTGCTGTTTGGGGTTTTAGGCTGGGTTTCTGTACAGCACTTTGAGATATCAGCTGATGTACCAAGGGCTATATAAATACATTTGATTTGATGATTGTAGTTACTCAAGAACACTAACCTAATTGATAGAGTGAAAAGAAGGAAATCTGTAAAGAATAAAAATATTCCAAAACATGCATTGTCGTTGCAACAAGGCACTAAAGCAATACTGCAAAAAATGTGACAAAGCATTTAACCTTTTTTCCAGTGCCTTAAGAAAGTATTCAGACCCCTCGAACTTTTCCACATTTTGTAACGTTACAGCGTTATTCTAAAATTGATTTTAAAAAACTGAGCAATCGGGAGAGACGGGCCTTGGTCAGGGAGGTGACCAAGAACCCGATGGTCACCCTGACAGAGCTCTTAGAGTTCTTCTGTGGAGATGGGAGTACCTTCCAGAAAGACAAACATCTCTGCAGCACTCCACCAACCAGGCCTTTATGGCCTTTTACTACAGAAGCCACTCCTCAGTAAAAGGCCCATTACAGCCCGCTTGGAGTTCGCCAAAAGGTACCTAATGTATCTCAGACCATGAAAAACAAGATTATCTGGTATGATGAAACCAAGATTGAACTATTTGTCCTGAATACCACGCGTCACGTCTGGAGGATACCTGGCACCATCCCTACGGTAAAAGCATTGTGGTGGTAGCATCATGATGTGGGGGTGTTTCTCAGCAGCAGGGACTGGGATCGAGGTAAAGATGAACGGAGCAAAGTACACAGAGATCCTTGATGAAAAGCTGCTTAAGAGCGCTCAGGATCTCAGAGGGTGGCGAATGTTCACCTTCCAACAGGACAGCAACCCTAAGAAAACAGACAAGACAACGCTGGAGTGGCTTTGGGACAAGTCTCCGAATGTCCTTGAGTGGCACAGCCAGAGCCCGGACATGAACCTTCTATCTATATCTATATCTCTATCTATATCTCTCTATCTATATCTATATCTATATATCTCTCTCTCTCTCTCTCTCCTCCTAGTAAAATAATTCGCTGTCTTAGGTCAGTTAGGATCACCACGTATTTAAGAGTGTGAAATGTCAGAATAATAGTAGAGATAATCATCACATTCCCAGTGGGTCAGACCTGGCCAAGATAAAGCGTAGCAATTCGACCACACATTTTCTATAGGATTGAGGTCAGGGCTTTGTGATGGCCACTCCAATACCTTGAATTTGTTGTCCTTAAGCCATTTTGAAGAACCATTTGCGACCAAGCTTTAACTTCCTGACTGATGTCTTGAGATGTTGCTGCAACATATTCACATCATTTTCTTCCTCATGAAGCCATCTATTTTGTGAAGTGCACCAGTCCCTCCTGCAGCAAAGCACCCCCACAACATGATGCTGCCACTCCCGTGCTTCACGGTTGGGATCGTGTTCTTCGGCTTGCACGATGGTCATTATGGCCAAACAGTTCCATTTTTGTTTCATCAGACCAGAGGGCATTTCTCCAAAAAGTATGATCTTTGTCCCGATGTGCAGTTGCAAACCGTAGTCTGGCATTTTTTAGGGCGTTTTTTGAGCAGTGGCTTCTGCCTTGCTGAGCGGCCTTTCAAGTTATGTCGATATAGGACTCGTTTTACTGTATATAAAAATAATTTTGTACCTGTTTCCTCCAGCAAGGTCGTTTGCTGCTGTTCTGGGATTGAATGGCACTTTTCGCACCAAAGTACGTTCATCGCTAGAAGACAGAACACGTCTCCTTCCTGAGCGGTATGGCGGCTGCGTGGTCCTATGGTGTTTATACTTGCGTACTATTGTTTGTACAGATGAACGTGATACCTTCAGGTGTTTGGAAATTGCTCCCAAGGATGAACCAGACTTATGGAGGTCTACAATATTTTGCTGAGGTCTTGGCTGATTTCTTTTGATTTTCCCATGATGTCAAACAAAGAGGCACTGAGTTTGATGGAAGGCCTTGAAATACATCCACAGGTACACCTCCAATTGACTCAAATTATGTCAATTAGCCTATCAGAAGCCTCTAAAGCATGACATAATTTTCTGGAATTTTCCAAGCTGTTTAAAGGCACAGTCAACTTAGTGTATGTACATTTCTGACCCACTGGAATTGTGATACAGTGAATTATAAGTTAAATAATCTGTCTGTAAACAATTATTGGAAAAATTACTTGTGTCATGCACAAAGTAGATGTCCTAACCGACTTGCCAAAACTATAGTTTGTTGACAAGAAATTTGTGGAGTTGTTGAAAAACGTGTAATGACTCCAACCTAAGTGTATGTAAACTTCCAACTTCAACTGTATATCATAGCACTTGATGGTTTTTGCGACTACACTTGAAGAAACTTTCTCGAAATGTTCTTGAAATGTTCGGGATTGACTGACAATCCTGTTTTAAAGTAATGCTAGACTGTCATTTCTCTTTGCTTATTTGCGCTGTTCTTGCAATAAAATGGAATTGGTATTTTAACAAATAGGAATATCTTCTGTATACCAACCCCACCTTGTCACAACACAACTGTGAACCAAGATGATGTAGCAGCGCAGACGTGGTTTCTCGTCCTCTCGTTTACTTTTTGTATTTTATCATCTTTTTTGTATATATTCCAATTTATTTTTCAATTTCTTTTTCCATTTTAAAATTAAATATACCTTCCGGTAACCCGCCTCACTCGATGTGACACCGATCCGCAATTTTTGTTTTAGACCTTATAGCCAAAACTTGCATCAGAAGCTAGGCAGCTACTAGCTATTTAGTCATTGTTAGCCACTGCTAGCAACCTTTACCCTCTGCTCAGGCACCAGCCTGTTTTTTAGCCTGGATAATACCTGCCAGCCTCGGACTGTTAATCTCCACTTCAACGCCCGATTCCTGCCGTAAACCCTGGACAATTGATCATCACAGCTAGCTAGCTGCCACTGAGTGACCCAGCCCCGAAGCTAGATCTGAGCCAGGTGCATCTCCCGGCTAGCAAATGTATTTACCACAACTACAATACCTCTTTCGCCATCTGGCCCGGTCCCTTCCTCGATTCCGCGCCCCGCCGTACCACCACGACTGGTCCGCAGACATAATTCCATCAGCTGTGCCTTAATCCGGCCATTGCCAGATGTCGGATCAGATGCTTCTCCTTACCCCAGACTGCTAACTTTAAACGCTGTGTCTCCCGCATGCTAGCGTAGCAACGACCACCCCGAGGCTTCCCTGTTCCATCTATTGCTGTACACTGGACCCTATGATCACTTGGCTACATAACTGATGCCTGCTTGACTGTTCATTTATCACAGTACTCCACTTTGTTTACCTTTGTTTTCTGTCGGCCCTAGCCCCGAACTCAGGCCCTGTGTGTAGTTAACCGACCCTCTCTGCCCATTCATCACAATTTTACCTGTTGTTGTTGTCTTAGCTGATTAGCTGTTGTTGTCTTACCCGTTGTCGTCTTAGCTAGCAATCCCAATCAACACCTGTGATTGCTTTATGCATCACTTTATGTCTCTCTCAAATGTCAATATGCATTGTATAATGTTGTTTAGGATAATTATCATTGTTCTAGTTAACTGCAGAGCTCCTAGTCCCACTGTACATGCCTTTGTCCCACCTCCCACACATGAGGTGACCTCGCCCAGTATAACCAGCGTGTCCAGAGATGCAACCTCTCTTATCATCACTCAGTGCCTGGGCTACCTCCACTGTACCCACACCCCACCATACCCCTGTCTGCACATTATGCCCTGAAACAATTCTACCACGCAAAGATATCTGCTCCTTTTATTCCCTGTCCCCAACGCACTAGACTACCAGTTTTGCTAGCCTTTAGCCGTACCCTCATCTTACTCCTCCTCTGTTCCTCGGGTGTTGTGGAGGCTAAAGCAGGCCCTGTGGGTCCCCAGGCACTCTCATTTGTTAACTTCTGTAATCGAAAAAGCCTTGGTTTCATGCATGTTAACATTAGAAGCCTCCTCCCTAAGTTTGTTTTACTCACTGTTTTAGCACACTCCGCCAACCCTGATGTCCTTGCCGTGTCTGAATCCTGGTTTAGGAAGGCCACCAAAAATCCTGAGATTTCCATACCCAACTCCAACATTTTCCGTCAAGATAGAACTGCCAAATGGGAGGAGTTGCAATCTACTGCAGAGATAGCTTGCAAAGTTCTGTCATACTACATTCCTGTTCTATGCACAAACAGTTCGAGCATCTAATTTTAAAAATGAATCTCTCCAGAAATAAGTCTCTCACTGTTGCCGCCTGTTATAGACCCCCCTCAGCTCCCAGCTGTGCCCTGGACACCATATGTGAATTGATTGCCCCCCATCTATCTTCAGAGTTCGTTCTATTAGGTGGCCTAAACTGGGATATGCTTAACACCCCGGCAGTCCTACAATCTAAGCTACATGCCCTCAATCTCTGTAGACATGGGCACCCTCATAGACCAACTTGCCCTCCAAATACACCTCTGCTGATTTCAATCAGGATCTCAGCGATCACTGCCTCATTGCCTGCATCCACTATGGGTCCGCGGTCAAACGACCACCCCTCATCACTGTCAAAAGCTCCCCAAAACACTTATGTGAGCAGGCCTTTCTAATCGACCTGGCCCAGGTATCCTGGAAGGATATTGACCTCATCCCGTCAGTCGAGGACTGGTCGTTCTTTAAAATACATTTCCTCAACATCTTAAATAAGCATGCCCCTTTCAAAAAATGTAGAACTAAGAACAAATATAGCCCTTGGTTCACTCCAGACCTGACTGCCCTTGACCAGCACAAGAACATCCTGTGGTGGACTGCAATAGCATCGAATCGTCCCTGCGATATGCAACTGTTCAGGGATGTCAGAAACCAATACACACAGTCAGTCAGGAAAGCAAAGGCTAGCTTTTTCAAACAGAAATTTGCATCCTGTAGCTCTAACTCCAAAACGTTTTGGGACACTAAAGTCCATGGAGAACAAAAGCACCTCCTCCCAGCTGGCTAGGCAACACGGTCACCACCGATAAAGGCTAGGCAACACGGTCACCACCGATAAATCCATGATTATCAAAAATTTCAATAAGCATTTCTCTACAGCTGGCCATGCTGTCCTCCCTCCTGGTTACCCCAACCCCAGCCAACAGCTCCGCACCCCCCACAGCTACTTGCCCGAGCCTCCCCAGCTTCTCCTTCACCCAAATCCAGATCGCAGATGTTCTGAACCTCTCTTTAGTATCGTCGGAGATCCCTAAAGATTGGAAAGCTGCCGCGGTCATCCCCCTCTTCAAAGGGGGTGACACTCTATACCCAAACTGTTATAGACCTATATCCATACTGCCCTGCCTTTCTAAAGTCTTTGAAATCCAAGTTAACAAACATATCACTGACCATTTCGAATCCCTCCGTACCTTCTCCGCTGTGTAATCAGGTTTCCGAGCTGGTCATGGGTGCACCTCAGCTATGCACAAGGTACTAAACGATATCATAACCGCCATGAATTAAAGACAGTACTGTGCAGCCGTCTTCATCGACCTGGCCAAGGCTTTCGACTCGATTCTCAAATGACTGCCTCGACTGGTTTAAAAAACAACTTCATAGACAGAGTTCAGTGTGTCAAATCGGAGGGCCTGTTGTCCGGACCTCTGGGCAGTCTCTATGGGGGTACCACAGGGTTCAATTCTCGGGCCGACTCTTTTCTCTGTATATATCAACGATGCCGCTCTTGCTGCGGGTGTTTCCCTGATCCACCTCTATGCAGATGGCACCATTCTGTATACATCTGGCCCTTCTTTGGACACTGTGTTAACAAACCTCCAAACAAGCTTCAATGCCATACAACACTCCTTCCGTGGCCTCCAACTGCTCTTAAACGCTAGCAAAAACAAATGGATGATTTTCAATCGTTCGCTGCCCGCACCCACCCGCCCGACTAGCATCACTACTCTGGATGGTTCTGACTTAGAATACGTGGACAACTACAAATACCTAGGTGTCTGGCTAGACTGTAATCTCTCCTTCCAGACTCATCAAACATCCTCAATCCAAAATCAAATCTAGAATTGGCTTTCTATTTCGCAACAATGCCTCCTTCACTCACGCCGCCAAACTTACCCTTGTAAAACTGACTATCCTACCGTTCCTTGACTTCGGCAATGTCATCTACAAAATAGCTTCCAAAACTCTACTCAGCAAATTGGATGTAGTCTATCACAGTGCCATCCGTTTTGTCACCAAAGCACCTTATTTATTTTTTATTTGACCTTTATTTAACAATGCAAGTCAGTTAAGAACAAATTCTTATTTTCAATGACCGCCTAGGAACAGTGGGTTAATTGCCTTGTTCAGGGGCAGAACGACAGATTTGTACCTTGTCAGCTCGGGGATTCAAACTTGCAACCTTTCGGTTACTAGTCAAACGCTCTAACCACTAGGCTAACCTGCCAACCTTATACCACCCACCACTGTGACCTGTATGCTCTAGTCGGCTGGCCCTCGCTACATATTCGTCGCCAGACCCACTTGCTCCAGGTCATCTATACATCTATGCTAGATAAAGCTCCACCTTATCTCAGTTCACTGGTCACGATAACAACACCCACCCGTAGCACGCGCTCCAGCAGGTGTCTTTCACTGGTCATCCCAAAAGCCAACACCTCCTTTGGCCCCTTTCCTTCCAGTTCTCTGCCACCAGTGACTGGAACGAATTGCAAAAATCGCTGCAGCTGGAAACTTACATTTCCCTCACGAACTTCAAACATCAGCTATCTGAGCAGCTAACCGATCACTGCAGCTGTACATAGTCCATCTGTAAATAGCCCACCTAATCTACCTACCTCATCCTCATATATATATATATTTATATATTTTTTTTTAACTTTGCTGCTTTTTTTGCACACCAGTATTACTACTTACACACCATCATCTGCTCATCTATCACTCCAGTGTTAATCTGCTAAATTGGAATTACTTTGCTACTATGGCCTATTCATTGCCTAATGCCATTTGCACACACTGACTTTCTTTTTTTTTCTATTGTGTTATTGACTGTACGCTTGTTTATTTTTGTGTAACTCTGTGTTGTTGTTTCTGTCGCACTGCTTTGCTTTATCTTGGTCAGGTCACAGTTGTAAATGAGAACTTGTTCTCAACTAGCTTATCTGGTTAAATAAAATAAAAAATAAAAATAAAAAACTGATTGGCTCAAACGCATTAATTAAGAAGGAAAGAAATTCCACAAATTAACTTTTAACAAGGCACACCTGTTAATTGAAATGCATTGCAGATGACTACCTCATGAAGCTGGTTGAGAGAATGCCAAGAGTGTGAAAAGGTGTCACCAAGGCAAAGGGTGGCTACATTTGAAGAATCTCAAATATAAAACATACTTTGATTTGTTTAACACTATGAAATAAAACATATGGAATCATTTTTTACTACATGATTCCAGATGTTTTATTTCATAGTTTTGATGTCTTCATTATTATTATACTATGTAGAAAATTGTAAAAATAAAGACAAACCCTTGAATGAAAAGTTGTGTCCAATCTTTTCTCTGGTATTGTATATATATTTATTTTGATCCTGACAAACTCATCTTTCCCTGCCGGTAACAAGCATAAACATAATATAATGCTACCACCACATTACTTCAAAATACAGAGGGGTTCATTCTATGATGTGTTTTATTGGATTTGTACCAAACCTGAAGGCAAAAAGTGTATTTATTTGCCATGTTGTCTTTGCAGTGTTACTTAAGGACCTTTTTGCAAACATAATGGATGATTTGAAATATATTTTTTTAATAAAGGCTTCCTTCTGTTCATGTTGTCATACTGGCCAGCAATGTGGAGGGAATGTCATATTGTTGATCCCTTTTGTGGTGGCAGCATTATGTTATGAGTATGCTTGTCACTGGCAGGGGCTGTAGAGTTATAAAAGGATCAAAAGAATATGAAAGGACCAAAGCCCAGGTAAAAAGGTAGAGGAAAATGTGCCTCCGTCTTCTGAATATATGTTCTGAACCCTGGAATAGAGTTGTATTTTTCAGTGGGACAATTAAACAAATGTTTTTGCCAAAGATAACAGAATGGCTGTCCAAGAGTTGTTGAGTGTTCCTGAGGGGTCCATTCTCAGTCCTGACATTAAAACAGCTTGCAAAGGTTTGAAGATTGCCGCCAATAATGATTCTCAACCAAATCTACCGAGCTTCAGCATTTTTTACAAAAAACAATGGATATACACTGAGTCTAAAATATTAGTAAAACATTAGGTACACCTTCCTAATATTGAGTTGCACCCTTTTTGCCACGATGAACAGCTTTAATTCATTGGGGATGGACTCTACAAGGTTTTGAAAGCTTTCCACAGGGATTCTGGCCCATGTAAACTCCAATGCTTCCCACAGCTGTGTTAAGTTGGCTGGATGTCCTTTGGGTGTTGGACCATTCTTGATGCACACGGCAAACTGTTGAGCATGAAAAACCCATAAGCATTGCAGTTCTTCACACACTCAAACCAGTGTGCCTGGCACCTACTACTATACCCTGTTCAAAGGCACTTAAATCTTGTGTTTTGCCCTTTCACCCTCTGAATGCCACACATACAAAATCCATGTCTCAGTTGTCTCGAGGCTTAAAAATCCATATTTAACCGATCTCCTCCCATTAATCTACACTGAGGTAGATTTAACTAGTGAAATCAATAAGGGATCATAAGTTTTTTCATGGGAAAAATCTAATTGAATCTCCTTTTAGATCCAATTTTAAGGCAGCAAAATGTGACAATTGTGACAGGGGTGTGTAGACTTTCACTAGACACTGTATTTGTATGATAGATGTATGTGTCCTGCAGTTAAGTGTTGTTGGTGTCTGGAAAGAGTAAAAATTGTGAGTAGTCTAAGTCAGTGGTTTTTAACCGGTTTACCACGGCACACTGGTGTGACTTGAGGAACTCTCAGGTTCAATTTTTTGGAACACTCTTCTAACACTTATAAACGTGACCTGTGGAATGAACATGGGATTTTGACTTGGGCGCACCAGTGCCACTTACAGTCGTGGCCAAAAGTTTTGAGAATGACACAAATATTAATTTCCACACATTTTGCTGCTTCAGCGTCTAGATATGTTTGTCAGGTGTTACTATGGAATACTGAAGTATAAGTGTCAAAGGATTTTATGGACAATTACATGAAGTTGATGCAAATAGTCAATATTTGCAGTGTTGACCCTTCTTTTTCAAGACCTCTGCAATCCGCCCTGGCATGCTGTCAATTAAATTCTGGGCCACTTCCTGACTGATGGCAGCCCATTCTTGCATAATCAATGCTGGGAGTTTGTCAGAATTTGTGGGTTTTTGTTTGTCCACCTGCCTCTTGAGGATTGACCACAAGTTCTCAATGGGATTAAGGTCTGGGGAGTTTCCTGGCCATGGACCCAAAATATCGATGTTTTGTTCAAAAGATATCACTTTTGCCTTATGGCAAGGTAATCCATAATGCTGTAAAAGGCATTGTTTGTCACCAAACTGTTCCTGGATGGTTGGGAGAAGTTGTTCTCTGAGGATGTGTTGGTACCATTCTTTATTCATGGCTGTGTTGGGAAAATTATGAGTGAGCCCACTCCCTTGTCTGAGAAGCAACCCCACACATGAATGGTCTCAGGATGCTTTACTGTTGGCATGACACAGGAATCATGGTAGCGCTCACCTTATCTCCTCCAGACAAGCTTTTTCCCCGATGCCCCAAACAATCGGAAAGGGGATTCATCAGAGAAAATTACTTTACCCCAGTCCTCAGCAGTCCAATCCCTGTACCTTTTGCAGAATATCAGTCTGTCCCTGATGTTTTTCCTGGAGGGAAGTGGCTTCTTTGCTGCCCTTCTTGACACCAGGCCATCCTCCAAAATTCTTCACCTCACTGTGTATGCAGATACACTCACACCTGAATGCTGCCATTCCTGAGCAAGCTCTGTACTGGTGGTGCTCCGATCCCGCAGCTGAATCAACTTTAGGAGACGGTCCTGGCGCCTACTGGACTTTCTTGGCCCCCGCCCTGAAGCCTTCTTCACAACAATTGAACCGCTCTCCTTGAAGTTCTTGATGATCCGATAAATGGTTGATTTAGGTGCAATCTTACTGGCAGCAATATCATTGCATGAGAAGCCTGTGCAAAGCAATGATGACGGCATGTGTTTCCTTGCAGGTAACCATGGTTGACAGAGGAAGAACAAGTATTCCAAGTACCACCCTCCTTTTGAAGCTTCCAGTCTGTTATTCGAACTCAATCAGCATGACAGAGGGATCTCCAGCCTTGTCCTCGTCAACACTCACACCTGTGTCAACAAGAGAATCACTGACATGATGTCAGCTGGTCCTTTTGTTGCAGGGCTGAAATGTGTTGGACATGGTTTTTGGGAGATTCAGTTCATTTGCATGGAAAAGAGGGACTTTGCCATTAATTGCAATTCATCTGATCACTCTTCATAACATTCTGGAGTATATGCAAATTGCCATACAAACTGAGGCAGCAGACTTTGTGAAAATGTACATTGGTGTCATTCTCAAAACTTTTGGCCATGACTGTAGATAATATATTGAATGGCACACATGGTTGCATCTGTACCGTTGTTTCAAGTCCAATGCGCTGGAGCTGTTGTTACATTTGTATCATTTGAGGGGTGCACAACGAGCATGGTCATTCGTATAATTTTACTTCTCTTGTGAGAACCCTTTGCACAGGCAAGTCTGACGAGGCTTAGCAGTACCACAGCCTCTGCCAAAGAATCAAACGGAGCATTGCTTTGTGTTTTTGGTTGCACCTTTACAATGCCGAAAACCTCTCAGCTCTAGACTCTTCCATTCAAAATTAACCTATTAACCTATAGACCTATTTTACTGGAGCTACAAGAGTTTTTCTTTATATTGGAGATTTGCAGGATGCTTTAAATGGGTCCACACAAATTAAACATGAGTAAGGAACTATGAAAGTAGTTTAAATAAACCCTATTTATTCTATGAAAGAAAAAATGATACAGAAAATGGATTATTTGCAGTATGGATCAGATTACCACAAAATAAATTATTAGGAAAAGTTTAGGTGTGCCACAGAATGTTTTATCCCATCAAGGTGTGCCACGGTTGGGAACCAATGGTCTAGGTTTATGTTATAGACAGAAGTAGAAAATAGCTGGTAGTGAGTGCTACTACTTTCCTAATGTTAAGGAAAGGTACAGACAGTAGTGTTTGTTGAATGAGACCACAAGTCTATGTTAATGTATGTATTGTCTTGGCAGATGTATTGGTTGTGAAGGGTGTGTTGATTTTGTCTGAAAAGATCAGGTATGTATTGTCAGTAGCCTACATAGTCTCCGTGTGTATAACACTATATGATGTATTGATGTGTATAAGACTGTCCTCCTTTCCATGAACAGTAAAACACAGTGTCATCATTGACCAAGGCTTATATAACAGTAAATTCAAGTGTAGACGTTACGGTCATCAAATATTCAATTATTCAGATAGGAAGTTTAAGCAGTATTTATGTAATTGTGAAACATGGCCCACTGCATGTTCATACACACAAACACACAAATACACAAACATGCACACAGTAAGTCATTCATTTGAAAACACACATAACAAGAAATGCTTTTTCAGCATTCTCACAATATATAGACAAGGACACAGACACAAAAAGGACACAGAAAGGGAGGAATGACAGAACGATTTGACAAGGTTTTATTTTCTTGGCCTCTGTTTTGATTGGATGACTTTCAGTAGGATAGGCCTTCTGTTTTTAGTTAGACTACTTTTTCTAAGAGCTAGGGAGTGAGAATGAAGAAGGCTGGATAGCTTAGTTCTGATTCGTGCAAATGGTTGAGTGACCTGTCATAGTGTGTGTGTGTGTGTGTGTGTGTGTGTGTACATGTTTGTGTGTGTGTGAGTGTTTGTGTGTGTGAGTGAGTGTGTGTGCATGTTGTTTGTGTATTGTGTGTGTAGCATGTCACTTCTGAAGCATCATATGCTGCCTCCCCAGAAGAGAGATACATATGTATACATCAATGAGACATGTTCAAGAATGGTTGATCACTCATAAAGAGATATAAGAAAAGTAAAAACTTGTTCCATAACCAACAGCATACACAAACACATAGTGCTCTCAATAAACATTCCACAAACAGTACCAGTCAAAACTTGGGACACACCTACTCATTCAACGGTTTTTCTTTATTTTTTACTATTGTCTACTTTTTAGAATAATAGTGGAGACATCAACACTATAAAATAACACATATGGAATCATGTAGTAAACAAAAAAGTATATTTTAGATTCTTGAAAGCAGCCACCCTTTGCCTTGATGATAGCTTTGCACAATCTTGGCATTCTCTCAACCAGCTTCATGAGGTAGTCACACGGCAGATGGAACCAAAAATCTCAAATTTGGACTCATCAGACCAAAGGACAGATTTACACCAGTCTAATGTCCATTGCTCATGCTTCTTGACCCAAGCAAGTCTCTTCTTCTTATTGGTGTCCTTTAGTAGTGGTTTCTTCACAACAATCCAACCATGAAGGCCTGATTCACAGAGTCTCCTCTGAACAGTTGAGGTTGAGATGTGTCTGTTACTTGAACTCTGTGAAGCATTTATTTGGGCTTCAATTTCAGAGGCTGGTAACTCTAATGAAAGTTATACTCTGCAGCAAATGCATTCCAGGTGACTACCTCATGAGGTTGGTTGAGAGAATGCCAAGAGTGTGCAAAGCTGTCATCAAGGCAAAGGGTGGCTACTTTGAAGGATCTAAAATATATATATTGAATTGTTTAACACTTTTTTGGTTACTATATGACTCCATATGTGTTTTTTCATAATTTGTCTTCACTGTGATTCTACAATGTAGAACATAGTAAAAATAAAGAAAAACCCTGGAATGAGTAGGTGTGTCCAAACTTTTAACTGGCACTGTATGTTGTGTATACATACAGTGCTGCGGAAAAGCATTTGCCCCCTTTCGGATTTTCAAAATTTTTGCATATTTGTTATTAGATTTTGTAATCAACCAAAACCTAATATTAGATAAAGAGAACCTGAGTGAACAAATAACACAACAATTACAACATGATTTAATTTATTTCATAAACAAAGTTATGCAACTGATCAACAATTACAGGAAGCTTTCTTTGCAGTCATTGCAGTTAAGGTGGCACAAACAGTTATTGAGTGTAAGGGGGCAATTACTTTTTCACACAGGGGAACTGGGTGTTGCATAACTTTGTTAATTAAATAAATACAAATAATAGATGGATTTTTTGTTATTTGTAAACTTAGGTTCCCTTTATCTAATATTAGGTTTTGGTTGAAGATCTGATAACATTCAGTATCAAAAGTATGCAAAAATAGAGCAAATCAGAAAGGGGCAAATGCTTTTTCATGGCCCTGTATATACATACATCAAACATGAAATTAGTCACGTTTGGTCATTTTTAGAAGTAGAAGCTGCACATCTGCTAGGGGTTTGGGAACTGAAGGTGCTGCCAGGGAGAAAAGCAGGTAAAATGCTGTGTAAAAGACAGAACAGTTAAAATGCCAGGCATAGGTCAAAGTCCTGATCAATGTTTAGATTAAAGGGTCAGGTTATAGCATAGATGGTCATAGAGGTAAAAGAAAAGGGAAGATGGAAGGTGCCAGTTATGGACCAGATCGAAGTCCAGGTTAAGGGCCAGCTAAAGGCACAGGTGGAGGTAAGGTCAAAGTGCAGTGGTACGGTTCCAGTAAATTGGAAGTTTCAGTCAGTGTACAAAGGGAAGGGATTAGCTGAAGTAAGTAAGGGCCAGCTAAATTAAGGAGGGACAGGTAGGTATAGTGTTAAAAGTAAAAGGAGGAGGGAGGAAGAAAGTTTGCCCTGGCTCCTTGTCCTGAGATGGAAACAGATTATTATATCACTGAGGTTTGATGTCTGTATATATGAGTATACCATTTAACTTGAAATACCACAGGATGAAGATGTCTCCACAAAAACAAAACACAAATAAGCAGAGTGACCCTGGATAAATGCAATACAGACGAGACAAAACAGCTACATAGTGGTGGGACAGGTGACAGGGGGATGGTGCTATGGGGTGAGGAAAATACGATTTGGGGATGGGGTCAGACAGCCGACACACAGGTGAACACAGAGAGACAGGGACAAGGGCCCCACATGGGCTCACAAGCACTTTCTTTCTAGCTTGCTCTCTTATTCTGTGGTGGCATGCGGCGGTACCTGACTATAGCCTGGCTGGGGCTCGGAGGGCTGGTGCTGGGGAGTCCCGCACGGGGAAGGAACCCCCGATGTAGAGGCTGACCGGCCCAGCTTACACACCGCTTTGGATTCTGTAGGGAGACATGCTCAGTCGGTTAGGATGTACAGTACATTGTTGCTAGGGATGGTCTGAGGACCTGTGTTGTAAGGGCCGATAGTGTTGTCAGGACCTATAGGCACATTTGCCCTGTCCTTCGTTTAGCTGTGCTTTAGCCTTCAAAAGGAGTTAAAACCCAAATAATGAAACATAATTCTTTCGGTTAGCTAACCTTGACTGCTCTGTCCTCAGCACCTGCATTTTATTAACTTCATCTCAGTTGCACTGAATGTCAGAAATGCATAGTGGTCACACAAGTTGCATTTCAGTTGCATATGACTTTAACCAACTCAACAGTAAATTCAAGAAGAGATCAATCTTAATTTACAGTGCATTCGGAAAGTATTAAGAACCCTTGACTTTTTCCAAATGTTGTTAAGTCACAGGCTTATTCTAAAATGAATTAAATGTTTTTTTCCCTCATCAGCAGCAGGCACTGGGAGACTTGTCAGGATCGAGGAAAAGATGAACGGAGCCAAGTACAGAGATCCTTGATGAAAACCTGCTCCAGAGCGCTCAGGACCTCAGACTGGGGTGAAGGTTCACCTTCTAACAGGACAATGACCCTAAGCAAACTGCCAAGACAACGCAGGAGTGACTTCGGGACAAGTCTATGAATGTCCTTGAGTGGCCCAGCCAGAGCCCAGACTTGAACCTGATCAAACATCTCTGGAGAGACCTGAAAATTGTGGTGCATCAACGCTCCCCATCCAACCTGAGAGAGCTTGAGAGGATCTGCAGAGAAGAATGGGAGAAACTCCACAAATACAGGTGTGCCAAGATTGTAGCATCATACCCAAGAAGACTCAAAGGTGCTTCAATAAAGTACTGAGTAAAGGGTCTGAATAGCTATGTAATTGTGATATTTCATAAAAAAATGTCTAAAAACCTGTTTTTGTTTTGTCATTATGGGGTATTGTGTGTATATTGGGAATAAAGGGAATAAAGGGAAAGGGAATAAAAAATAAAAATAAAACATTTTGGAGTAAATCTGCAAAGTCACAAATTGTCAACTGGTCTGAATCCTTTCCCAATGCACTGTATCAAGGATTCTGAGCCACATTTTGTACACATTAAAATTTGATGATGTAAACATTCATTTCTTTCACCATATCTGAATTATTTAGCCTTCCATGATATAATGCATTTTTTCTGTTATAAAATACTCATATAGCCTACTTTTAATTCTCAGATGTCATGCCAATACATTTTGTAGACACTTTTCATGTGTCTTCCAAATTATTAGCTCTTACCATTCGAACACTATGGGCTCCAACATTGGAAGTCTAATAATTGTTTAACTATTTCCATCTAAAACACATTCTCTTTTACATTCATTTCTGTAATTAAAAACAATTTGTGTGTAACTCCAGGCAGAGGCCCTCACCTGTGACCCCACTCCCCAGCATCATGGTGGGGCTGACAGAAGAGCGTCCCAGGCGGCTGGGCATGGCAGTGGGGTTGGATGAATGTCCGGAGGGCCCATCCCACTCCTGGGATTTGGGAGACTCCTGGCTGCCTCCGTGGTGAGCTTTGCTCTCGTGCCTAGATAGAGGTTCTGTACTGTGGCTCCTGGTCTTGGCCTCACCTGGGAGGGAGAGGGTTGTTTTGAAAAGGCTATTACATTTAGTAAATGCTTATACACAATCTATATGCACGCCACCACTACACTAAAACCTCTGGACTCAGTGTACCATAGTCCCCTTCCTGTTATTACTGAAACTGTTATTACTGTTTCCATTGCTATATAATGCAGTTTTACAGAAACTCCCTACAGCTGCATTTACACATACGGCCCAATACTGACCTTTTCCCCAAATATTGTAGAAAGAGCTGTCAAAAGACCAATACATGGAAATAATACCAGAATTTGTCTGCCTGTTTAAGCGCAGCATACCGATCTTTCATCTCTTTTTAATTGGAGGCATACCACCTGTGTTTATACTACCAAACTAAGAACCTAATTCAGATTTGTTTTTCATATCCAATTTTTATTTATGACTGTCCACACTCAGATTTACATGTGACCCATATCAGATTTGTGCATTTACACTGATGTAGCCAATGAAGTAGCATACAGATGGAATGCTCATTTTCTGTCACTGTTCCTTTACATTTTGGGTGCTTGTCATAGTAGCGGCAGGTCATATGCAAAAAAGCCAATTCACAGCAAAAAAATCTGATCTGAGGGTCCAGACTGAGGTCACATATGGAACATGAGAATTGTATCAGGATTGAGATCTACCAGTGGTGGTCAGTGCCGTTTAAGATGAGGGAGGACAAAAAATGTTTTATGAGCAAGGCCTTATTTCTATTACTGCATATTGGATGACTCTCATTCATATTCAATTCACCCAGTTCACATGGTACTTTCATTTTCCCTATACTCATGAGGTTGCTACAACCTAGCCTATGAATGAAAGTTTACAACATAGGTGCACACAGGTCGAGAGACAAATTTGAGGTGATAGACAGTGACATTCAATACCGCCTTGCACACTCTAGCCTGCATCTAGCTGCTATAGGGTGTAATCATTAGTCCAACAGTTGCAGTTTTTTTTTTACTTTTAAGAAACATTTTTTAACAGAATCAGCAGAATGAATACACCTTTGATCACACGTAAACAGAGTTCACTCTCATAACAGCCACATAGTATTTGTTTGTGGACTTTAATGCACAACAAATCAAAAGCTTACCTTGACTTGGAAGAGTTCCAGTGTTGTGTTGGAAAGTCATAGCCAGCTAGCTAACATAGCATCCCTCTGTTTGAGCAGTGTGTTTCAGTAGGCTAGTAGGCTAAACTAGCTAGATGCATTTGCTGAAACTGAGAGTGAAAAAAATGACAAAATCTCTCTCTCTCTATTTCTCTCTTGCTTCTCCTTCTTTTTGGAAGAAATTAATTTACCCAAAACTGTTCAACTATTGTCTCCCTCTCTCTTTGAGTCAACTACTCACCACCTTTTATTCACCGCAGTTCTAGCTAGCTGTAGCTTATACTGTCAGTGCTAGATTAATTATCTGATCCTTTGATTGGGTGGACAACATGTCAGTTCATCATTCAAGAGCTCTGATAGGCTGGAGAACAACCTCCTGAAGTTGTCATAATGTGTAAGTCTATGGGAGGGGGTGAACACCATGAGCCTCCTAGGTTTTGTATTGGATTCAATGTACCCAGAGGAGGACGGAAGCTAGTTGTCCTCCGGCTACACCATGGTGCTATCCTACAAAGTGTTGTTGAGGCTACTGTAGACCTTTGCAAAATAGTGTGTTTTAATCAGTTATTTGGTGATGTGATTATGTTTAGTATAGTATTATCTAAAAGGTTTTACCTTTAAAATGTTTTACAATTTACATTTTTATGAACTTCACTGAGGAGGATGGTTCTTCCATTCCTCCTCTGAAGAGCCTCCACTGAGATCCGCATTTGGAAGTGGTATAAATTGGAAGTCAAAAGATTAGATTCCATATTTATTTTGTCTGTTCACCCATTTCACCTGTTCACCCATTAGTGAAAAGATCAGATAGGTATCAGATATGGAAATAATTAGCATAAGATCTGATTTGGGCTTCCTGTGCAAACACAGCCATTGACTTGCTCACAGAACTGGCTTGTTCTTGATGTCCCCCGTACCTCATCATGATTAGGGAAAACTGCATTCGATTATATGCTACCCAGACATGGAATGAACTCCAGGAAAAATTGGACAAACCTATTCCCCTATGGTTGTTTTAATGCCATGAT
Organism: Oncorhynchus tshawytscha; assembly: GCF_018296145.1. Taxonomy (NCBI): domain Eukaryota; kingdom Metazoa; phylum Chordata; class Actinopteri; order Salmoniformes; family Salmonidae; genus Oncorhynchus; species Oncorhynchus tshawytscha. The sequence continues at coordinate 1,289,846 of NC_056445.1, forward strand.
TGGTTGATTGATTATGTGTATTTTGTATTTGCTTCCCTGGTGTATACATTACATTTGATATGACCTCCCTGTCTAAGCAAAGGTTCATGTTTACTTCCAGAGTGTATTTATTTTGTATTGATGTATGTGTTTATTATTTTGTATGTTGTGCAAGGGTCTCAAAAAAAACAACATGAGTTTCAATATGACATCCCTGTCACGCCCTGACCTTAGTTATCTTGGTTTTCTTTATTATTTTGGTTAGATCAGGGTGTGACGAGGGTGGTATGTGTGTTTTCATCTTGTCTAGGGTTTTTTGTATATCTATGGGTTTTTTTGTCTAGCTATATGTAGGTCTATGGTGGCCTGAATTGGTTCCCAATCAGAGGCAACTGTTTATCATTGTCTCTGATTGGGGATCCTATTTAGGTTGCCATTAGCCATTTTGGTTTTGTGGGTTATTGTCTATGTGTAGTTGCATGTCAGCACTCGTGTTTATAGCGGCACGTTTGTTTAGTGTTCTTCGGTTTTCTTCAGTGTTCTTCAGTGTTCTTCAGTGTTCTTCAGTGTTCTTCAGTGTTCTTCAGTGTTCTTCAGTGTTCTTCAGTGTTCTTCAGTGTTCTTCGTTTAAATAAAGAGGAATGTATTCATCTCACGCTGCTCCTTGGTCTCCTCGTTATGACGAACGTGACAATCCCTGACTAAATAAATGTTAAATCACCCCAAAAATAAACCACCCTTAAAAATAAAAATGTATGTAGATAAAAAATGATCAGATCTTCAATCAGGGCACCACTCCAATCCTCTCAGATCAACACTGCACAGGTCCCTAAGGAGTCCTTGGGTCTTTTGGGATGTTAAGATACTGCAGTATGATATGACCACGGGGTGTCACTATAGAGCTGAATACTGTTGGGTGCAGAGGTGTGTAGCTAGAAAGGAGGAGGCCATATTTCCAAAAATGTTGCAGATGTCTAAGGTTGTGTACATTGTGCCAAGAGGAAGCTATAGCAATGCCAGATGGCCTATTATCTCTGTACAACCCCTCAGGTTGAATGGTCTAGCACCCTACACCAGCGAGATCATGGTGTCGTGTTCTGGTCATCCCTTCTCTTCTACACTGTCCATTTATGCATGCTTATTCTACTCATGCTTTCTCCGCCCGCCCACACGTCCTCATGCCTCTTTTCCTGTCCTCTGCTGGGCGGCTGGGCTGTCTTTTTAAACCCTGCAACCTGCGCTCACAGCCTGTCCATTTGCCTCCACATTCATCACGTCCTTCATGTGCGCTAAAGGCATTAAGGAAATTGCTTTGCTAGCAGATGAAAGCTTTTTTCAATTATATTCACTGGCAAGTGTATGAGCCGTAATAACCTTCTTGAGCATGGTCCATTTGCCAGCCAGAGCAGAGGATAGAGAGAGGGCGAGAGAGAGAGCGAGAGAGAGAGAGAGAGAGAGAGAGAGAGAGAGTTTTCGTGTTGCTATGTCGCCCTGTAGCACTCACATCTCTAGTCAAGAAATGCTTTGAAAGGCTGGTCACAGCTCACATCAACACCATCATCACACCCTGGACCTACTCCAAATCGCATACTGCTCCAACAGAGCCACAGATGATGTAATCTCTATTGCACTCCACACTGCCCTTTCCCACCTGGACGAAAGAAACACCTACATGAGAATGCTGTTCATTGAGCATCTTGGCATTCTTGGGCACAGGGACTTCAAACATGTAGGTATTACAGACTTGGTCAAGGAGAGGTTGAAAAACACAAAATAGCACAATTGGTCAGGAGCGTGTGTGTGTGTGTGTGTGTGATCTGCATCATGATAGGCCTATGGGAGAAACAGTGTTTCACAGGAGTTCTGGGCTCCCGAGTGGTCTAAGCTTATATTTAAGTTCTGGGCTCATGCTACTTCTCCCTGCTGGACAAACACTGACTGACAGCGTCCGTGCACACACACACCCCACCTGTTAGTCTTGCCTCCTCCATGCTCCCTCAATTCCACAGCAGATAACATACACACTATAAACACATACAGATGGATTTTGTGTTGTAGATATGTGATAGTATAGTAGTGGACTGAGGGCACACACTTAATAAAGTCGGAAGTTTACATACACTTGGAGTCATTAAAACTAGCTTTTCAACTACTCCACAAATTTCTTGTTAACAAACTATAGTTTCGGCAAGTCGGTTATGACATCTACTTTGTGCATGACACAAGTAATTTTTCCAACAATTGTTTACAGACAGATTATTTCACTTATAATTCACTGTATCACAAAGTGGGTCAGAAGTTTACATACACTAAGTTGACTGTGCCTTTAAACAGCATGGAAAATCCCAGAGAATGATGTCATGGCTTTAGAAGCTTCTGATAGGCTAATTGACATAATTTGAGTTCATTGGAAGTGTACATGTGGAAGTATTTCAAGGCCTACCTTCAAACTCAGTGCCTCTATACTTGACATCCTGGGAAAATCAAAAGAAATCAGCCTCAGAAAAAAATGTAGACCTCCACAAGTCTGGTTCATCCTTGGGAGCAATTTCCAAACACCTGAAGGTACCACGTTCATCTGTATAAACAATCGTACGCAAGTATAAACACCATGGGACCACGCAGCCTCCATACCGCTCAGGAAGGAGACTTTCTCTCCTAGAGAGTACTTTGATGCGAAAAGTACCATTCAATCCCAGAACAACAGCAAAGGACCTTGTGAAGATGCTGGAGGAAACAGGTACAAAAGTATATATATCCACACTAAAAACAAGTCCTGTATCGACATACCCTGAAAGACCGCTCAGCAAGGAAGAAGCCACTGCTCCAAAACTGCCATAAAAAAGCCAGACTACGGTTTGCAGCTGCACATTGAGACAAAGATCGTACTTTTAGAGAAATGAGTGTATGTGAACTTCTGACCCACTGGGAATGTGATGAAAGAAAGAAATAAAAGCTGAAGGTGAATGTAAACTTCTGACTTCAACTGTATGTTGTGAAATGTATTGTAATGTTTTTTTAATGGTATATAACTGCCTTAATTTTGCTGGGCCCCAGAAAGGGTAGATGCTAATGGGGATCCATTATAAATACAAACACTGTCTGTTTTCCCTCTCCACATATCACTGGCTCTCTGATACACACGACACACACACATACACAAACACACACATACACATATGACACTGCCTCCCTCTCTCTTTGTGCCTCTTAATCTATTTCCAACACTGTCTATCTTTCTCCTTCTGACAATGCCTCCACCTGCCCCTCCTCTTTTTTTCTTTCTTCAATGGCTTGTCTCTCTTTATTTATCTCTCAGGGTATCTGGGTAGAAGACAGGTATAATCCGTAGGTGGATATATTCAATACTTTTTTGCAACTTTTTAGCAGTCACTCTGAATTTACCTAGATATTTTGAGACATTTGTAACAGAACTGAAGATTAACATTCATTGAAGTATTACTTTAAGAAGCTACACTTGAGGTGGGGCTCTTGGAAAATCTGGTTCAGTCTCTCTTAGTAAAACATTCTCAAACCAACCTTTCTCAACCAAAATAAAAATAAATATAGCAGCCATCTGTCATTAAAAAAATAATTTCCATATTTGAGTAAACATCTACAGTACCAGTCAAAAGTTCAGACACACCTACACATTCCAGGGGTTTTCTTTTATTTTTACTAGTATCTAATTTGTAGAATAATAGTAGACATCAAAACTATGAAAAAACACATATGAAATCATGTAGTAATCAAAAAAGTGTTAAACAAATCAAAATAGATTTTATACTTAGGTAGCCATCCTTTTGTCTTGATGACAGTTTTGCACCCTATTGGCGTTCTCTCCACCAGCTTCATGAGGTAGTCACCTGGAATTGCATATCAATTAACATTTGTGCCTTGTTAAAAGTTAATTTGTGGAATTTCAAATAAGCTCAAAATAAAGGAAGAGAAATAACAGTCCATCATTTCTTTAAGACACGAAGGTCAGTAAATCCGGAAAAATGCAGGTTTCTCGGAAAGGAAGACCAAGACTTCCCTCTGCTGCAGAGGATATGGTCATTAGAATTTCCAGCCTCAGATTGCAGCCCAAATAAATGCTTCAGAGTTCAAGTAACAGACACAGCTCAACATCAACTGTTCAGAGGAGACTGCGTGAATGAGGCCTTCATGGTCGAATTGCTGCAAAAAAAACGCCACAAAAGGACACCAATAAGAAGAAGAGACTTGCTTGGGCCAAGAAACACGAACAATGGACATTTAGATGGTGGAAATCTGTCCTTTGGTCTGATTAGTCCAAATTTTGGTTCCAACCGCTGTGTCTTTGTGAGAATCAGAGTAGGTGAACTGTTGATGATCTCTGCATGTGTGGTTCCCACCGTGAAGCATGGAGGAGGAGGTGTGATGGTGTGGGGGTGCTTTGCTGGTGACACTGTCAGTGATTTATTTAGAATTCAAGGCACACTTAACCAGCATGGCTACCACAGCAGTGGGACTATCATTTGTTTTTCAACAGGACAATGACCCAAAACACACCTCCAAGAAGGAGTGTGATGGAGTGCTGCATCAAATGACTTGGCCTCCACAATCACCCGACCTCAACCCAATTGAAATGGTTTGGGATGAGTTGGACCGCAGAGTGAAGGAAACACAGCCAAAAAGTGCTCAGCGTATGTGGGAACTCCTTCAGGACTGTTGGAAAAGCTTTCCAGGTGAAATTGGTTGAGAGAATGCCAAGAGTGTGCAAAGCTGTCATCAAGGCCAAGGGTGTCTAATTTGCAGGATCTAAAATCTAAAAATATTTTTTATTTGTTCAGCACTTTTTTGGTTACTACATGACTCCATAAGTGTTATTTCATAGTTTTGATGTCTTCACTATTATTCTACAATGTAGAAAATATAATAAATTAAGAAAAACCTTTGAATGAGTAGGTGTGTCCAAACTTGTGACTGGTACTGTATACATATTTTCCATGTGGATAAACACTACGACTCTCGACTATCATCCGTACCATGTGTTTGTTCCTATTCCTGTTCGTGTGTTGTATTCCTGCTACTCTCTGTGCTGTGCTGTGCTGTGAGTCTCAGGATGCATGCAATGCCAGGCCTATAAATAGGCCAGCCATGCTGTGTTATATTGCTGCTACACTGCTATGCTCCAGAATCTTCTAACCTCCCC